>NW_019385119.1:354367-444839 GCF_000671375.1 Centruroides sculpturatus | reverse complement strand
TTTAATTTGGAATAACTTTTATTAATAAAGCTGTAATGTTTATTAATTTTTAAAATTACTTTAAATAGATAGAATTAGCTTCAGGTACTTTTCCATATGACACATGGAAGACACCATTTGAGCAACTAAAACAAGTTGTGAAAGATGATCCCCCAAGACTTGCCCCAGGGAAATTTTCTTCAGAATTCGAAGACTTTATTTGTCAGTGGTAAGTTTTATTTGTGATAAATTATAATTGCTTAAAAAGTTGTTTTTCAAAAGTCTTGAAATGCTAATGATAAAAACATTTCAACAATTTGGAAAGCAAGATTTAATTTAAGTGGCTCCTTGGCTAAAGGTTTGATTCTCTGTTTTCTGCCCAGCATTATAGTTATTTCATCTTTGAAATCTACAAATCTTGGCACCATCATAATAAAAACAGTTCTTTTGATACTGCTTGTTAAGGTAACCAACTATTTTATTTACAAGAAGTTTTATTTAAGCCATCTTCAGTTTTACAACTTGTTGCAATGAACATTCAAAGTTATGCTTGTACTGTATTATTTAAAATTAAAACTTGAAAATCTTTTAATACTACATAACAAATTGTCAGCAACATTTATGATAAGATTGCCAATCTTGTGAAAATTATTTATTTAACAATTGTGCTAAGATATGTGGATTTCAAAGATGAAATTTCTGTTTTACAATAAAGAAAATAACTTTCTCTAGTAGACAATACGTACATAATGTGTGTTTATACAATTGGTTCTTTCTCACACATGAGGGATAAGACAATTCCATGGCGGAGTCTATCTTTTATTTGAGGCTTCTCATCCGCCTCCAAATGTAAAATAGTGTAACATTTCCCTCTAGCAGTGGCAGCACAATTAAAATGAATTACATTTTTTAAAATTAAGCCAGGATGATTTAATTTATAATAAAGAAAATAACTTTTATGAAATTTCTGTTTTCTACCCAAGATTACAGCTAACTAGCAAGTAAACTTGCTTAGGTTAGAAAAACAATACAATCAATGTAGAATTAATAAGGTGTTCCTGATTAGCATATTTAGAATTTCACTGCCAATGACTAAAAATTTAAACCCTTAAATTATGAAAAAATGTTTAAAAAAATTGCTGTATAAAAAAAACACATAGTATCAAGGCTAAGTTAGCAAAAATTAAAGAGGACATTCATCTTTATGCTATCACTGAAGTAAAATTAAAGGCAATACAAGGTCTGTTCAAAAAAATAACCAAACTTTTTGAATTGGGCAAAAACAGTGTGTCCTAGTGTCATGCAGTTGACAACACTGTGTTCTTGATAATCTATCAAGTAAGCTGCTTTTTTCAGATTGTTGCTATCTCGTTTCATTCTGGCGTTATTGTTGTTTGAGTGAAAGGTGTTTCAGTGATTGTGGCAATTTTTGCAATGTGCAATTTATAGGAACAATGATGCAATGTAAAGTTTAGTGTGAAACTGGGGAAAACTTTTACGGAAACATTTCAACTTTTGAATCAAGCATATGGAGGTGATACTCTAGGTTGTATGCAGTGTTATGAATGATTTAACCAATTCAAAATTGGTCGTCAGTTTGTTGAAGATGACCCTCGACCAGGAAAGCCTTCAACCTCAAATGTGACACTCATGTTCAGAAAATCAGTTGTGCACTTTGGATTTTTGCCTCAAAGTCAAATGGTCAACCATGAAAAACTTTGCAAAAAGAGGCCAGAGTTATGGGGAGACAACTTATGTTTCCTTTACCATGACAATGTGCCTGCTCACTCAGCCTTGTCAATTTGCCAGTTTTGTGCCAAAAATCAAATGACTGTCTTTCCCAGCCTCTCTACTCACCAGACCTGGCTCCTTGCAATTTTTTCTTGTTTCCAAAATTTAAAATCAATGCTTAAAGGAAGCCATTTTGATACAATTGATGACATTAAAACAAATTTGTCACAAGCATTGAAGGACAGTCTGAAACAAGCTTACCAAGACTGCTCTGCAAAGTGGAAACACTGCTGGGATAAGGTTGTGAATAGGGAATAGGAGTACTTTGAAGGTGTCAAGGACCAAATCTGTAACTTGAAGAATAAAAATTAAAAAAAATAAAGTTTGGTTATTTTTTGAACAGACCTTGTATTATTATTATTTTATACAACTTGCAAGCAAAACTCAGACAGGACATGTTATAATGGATCATTAATTAATTAATAAGCAAATTCTTTGATACAAAAGGAAAATTGAGTTGTTGAATTTTCTTTATAAACAATAAAATTGATTCTTTGAGATGGAATTAAATGCTGAGGTTGCGAACACGATCCAATGAAATTATTATTAACCAAATTCTTGAATGCAAATTATTTAAAATCAGATTTTATTACACTTTTTCTCAAATAGTCAATTGATATGAAGTCTTACATACTGTCAATGTAAATTATCAACAAACTTGGTTTATTTGCATTTACCATTTTAAATTTATACAGTATGTTTGTTTTTGAACTTGTGTTGGTAAGAAATGTTCCTTAAAATTTTCTCTTTACAAACATTTCTTCTTGAGTTGAAATGATGGATAAAAGTAATTGTAATGAACATTTTTCAAATTGACATGACTCTTAAAATTAACCTTGAAATTTTCAGAATGATTTTAAATTTCTTTGTATAAATAAAATATAATAGAGAACAAGAAGCAACCAAGATTTGTGTATATGTATTTTCTTATGTTCTCAATGGCAATATTGTGCTATCACACAGGAACACTTTCAGTGGAAAAGGGTTGTTTTATTGGTGTGAATGGATATGCATTTTGGGCTTAATGCCCCTCTTCAGTCCTGAGATGCTCTTCAGGATGAAGAGGTGCTAAGAAAATATACACTTTACATCAATAATCATATAAACATAAATGATACTAGAGAGGTTGAGGCACACGTATTTAGCCCAAAACGTGTACGGGTAACGGGTGAGCGCCGCCATCTGGCAGTTCTGGACCGTCGATAATGGTGTTTGCTACGTGTAGCTTGGTGAGTACACGATCGGCTTAAACGTCTTCATTTTTTTGTGTTTGGGGTTAAAATTATTATTTATTTTGCTTCCGCCATTTTTTTCAACTTATTTCCCGTGAGTCAATGCGCGATGTTCACTGAGTCACGTGATGTTATGAATGTGTGCCTCAACGATTTTTACTTGGACTTGAAACGTGTAACGTGTACTTCTGCTACCCATACACGTTTAATGTTTGAACTTGTGCCTCAACCTCTCTACTGTCTTTTGACATTAAGATTCTTCTATTATGACAAAATTAGCAAGTACTTCAGTATTGCATTGATGTCTTCTTCAATAATTCTATAAACGATACTGTCTTTCAGTATCAGAGAAGATGTAAATGCAATATTTGAAAATCCTTGCTACTTCTGTTATAGACAAACAGGATTATAATTACATAATGTTATGTTATATCTAAATGATTATTTTATTTGATAGCCTACAGAAGGACTGTTCAAACCGTCCAAATTATGTTCAGTTGTTACAGCATCCTTTTATTGTTCGTCATGCAGAGATGTTAACAGACATCAGCTCCTATATATCTCGCATATTAGATGATTCAGGAGATGCAATAGATGGTAATTCTGCTAATGCAGTTCCACAATGACCACATCTGTATATTAATATGAAGAAAAATTGTATATATACTGAATCTATTCATTAAATTGCATTAAGTCACAGGTTTAATTGCCAGTTATGTTCAGCTGCTTGTTTGTTGAGAACAAATTTCTTTAAATTGTTTTTCTTACTATATCAAAAAAAGAAGCAATTATTGTTATATTTAATCGTAAAATTTTATATTATGAAAAGGATTTATATCAAAAGCAGCTGCGTGCTCTGAATTGATACTTAATTATTGGTACAACATTGATTAAAGTGAGTGCATAAGTTAAATAATTTTAAAATCTGTCAGAAGCAAATTACTTTTTTAACAGATGATCATGTTAGAAAAATGTAATAATTTTAAAATTATTTGTCATTCATATTAATGAATATTTTTTAATGCAATTTTAGATTTTTTTGGAATGAATAGTTTAATAGAGCCTAAATGCAAAATTAAAAATTATTTCAAATATATTCAATATATCATTTTGCTATCTGATTATATTGCTTTTTTTTATAAATATATCTGTTATATTGTACTGTACATACTACAAAATTTGATTTTAAATCTGTAGTTATGCAATTAATGTAAGTAAATCCAATAAGAATTGTTTTAACAATTGTGATTTTTTTTTTCTTTCTTAATAATAATAATATACATGTTTATCTTAGAAAAATTATTATTATTTCTTCATAAATTTTTAATTGCATAAAAAATATATATAGAAAAATTAATCATTTCAAATTATATGATTAGCAAAAAATGCTAATAAAAATAATAAATTTCGATAATTTTAAAAATTGAAATCTACTCTCTACATTTTATAATGCTTGTTTTAATCTACAAACTATCATGAAAATCAATTGTATGTCATAGAAATATACAATTTTTTGGTTTTATTGCTAAAATAATACTGCATTAATTTTTAAATTGATATTATTTTGCTTCAAATTTTATGTCAACAAATTGGGAGAATGATAATTATGCAAAAAATAGTTAATGTCAAATATAAACAATAAACACAAGATAGAAATACAATTAAGCAATGAAGCTGGACTATTCACAAGTATGATCTGGTGTTCTTAGATTAAAATGTGCTTATATTTGTTAGTATTATTGTAGCATTGTGTATTTCTATGCTTGTTTTAATGTTTGTAGTAGTATTCTATCAGTTGACATATCTATTGTTTATTTTTAAGCTGAACTCTTGTAAAAATTATAAAATTTATCATATTTAAAAATAATTATAACATATAAATTTGAAATGATTAAATTTTTATATAAAATGAACTAGGATCTTTAAAATTATGGTCTGTTTAGTTAAAAATTTATAAATCTGTGTTTAATAATAATAATGTGCCATGTTTGTTTTTGAATAATCAGCATCATTAAAAGTTATTTTATAGTAATTGTGCAATATCATTTGTTGAATATTTGGATTCAAGAATGTTAAAAGGCAACCATATTTTACCCGATAATTGTTTTAGATACTTGTATTATATTTGTTTAGTATTATTACAGAATACGTAAAATTTATTAAACATATTTTACAGTGCCTTTGATAATAAATATCATGTAAAATAACAAATGCAATTTTATCTTAATTTGTTGCATAAATCCTATTTAATGTATAACATTGTATAGTTATTAGCAAATAAGTCATTGTATAGATTAATCATTTAAAATGAAGTCCTCAAATCCTGCATATGCACAAATTCTTTAACTCCTCTGATAGCTGTTATATGTCTAGCATAATGTATGCTACCAATCGAAATTAATTAAAAAAGCAATGTTATAAATTTCAGTAATTGGTTAAAGTTAAGGCTATATTTTGTTTATTACTTATTAAATCAATTATAAATTTTTTGTTCACTTTTAAACTTTTAAATATAAATTTATTAATAATATTTTTTCAAATGGAATAGAGGAAAAAAATTGTGATATATAAATATATATATAATTAAAATTTCAGATTGCTTTAAGTACAAATATGTCCTGAATTCCAATGCAATAATACTTTTCTATATTTTTTTTTTCCTGATATTTTGAAGTACTGTATACCTATAAATCTATAAAATGATAGATATATGCAAAATAGAAAATATTCTTCTGTAGAATATTTTCAGTGACGTGTGTTAAAATTCTTCCCTAAGTCTTGCAAAATTGAGGAGTTAATGAAAAGACAACAAACTTGTATAAACTTCAAACTGTTTTCCTACTTGCAATTGCCAGAAAATTGTTAAAATATGTAAACTTTTAAATATTTTTGTTTCCAGTATAATATTTTATATAGCGGAATAAATTATAAGTAATATATCCATTTTTGTCTTAAATGTCAATTAACTGCTCATAAAGTCGATATGTTTAATTACATGTTTTGTTTTTATGTTATAGAAAAATGTTAGATTATTGTTCATTTGTATTATCCATATAAGTACATTTAATAAAAGATATTAAAGAAATTTATTTTATTAATGAATAGAGAAAGTTAATGCTTAACAATTTATTTTGTGTGTGCCATATTTTTTATTATGTAATATCATATATCAATTTTTAAATTCTTCTAAGACCAAATTTCTATCAATAATAATTAGATTTATTGAGGAAAGATCTCAAAAGCAAATTGTTAAATTAGTTTCTACTACTACTTTCCTGAAAAATGTTCTTACTTATTTTAACAACTGAATTAACTATAGCAATATGTTAATTGTATATTATCCACACGTATCATTTGCATCCCAGCAGATGCTCTGTGACTTTCCTTTCCTCCCTCTTTTCCTTCTCACTCCCTTCCCATCCCACCTCACTCTTTACTTTACCTATCCTTCTTTCATTCCCAAGGCTATACCATTGAATCAGGGTTTTCCTTTAACATCCTATCCTATAACAATATGTTAGGAAATAGTGACAAAACTGTACATCTTTAAAAAAGTTTATGAATTTATTAATAGTTTTGCCACTAAAATCAAAATCTAAACATAAATATTAAATTTTAGAAACTGATATCATAATCATTATCATTCTTTTTTTTAGTTTTGATAAATACAGCTTACCGGTAATTTCTTTAATGCAAAAACAGTTTTGTTGATATTCACATCATAAATGTGGATCTGAAAACACAATGCATATTTGATAACTGTATTATAGTTACTATGTAGATAAAGTTTTCTGGAAATTTGTCTTATTAGCTGAGAAGTTTTTTAACATAAAGTAAAAATACTTATCATTATATTTGGGAAGGTTAGGTGAAAAAAAGTGCTGCTAAAAATATACATAGAACACACAAAACTTGTGAAAATAATAGAAAATTGGAATCGGTCAACTTTTGGAATATCTTCCCATCAGTTTGTAGTTTTGGTCATTCTCCATGGTCAACCACAGAATATGAGAAAAGTAAATCTTTAAACTGTGAAAATTCTCAGCATCAACAAATGAGAGCAGCTTTATATTGACACTCAAATTATATTTTCACTATCTGGATTTTTGCTCAGTGAGTATTTGTTTCTCTAAAACAAATATACCCAATTGGTTTTTGGTAGATAACCATTTTACTCAAGCTTAGAAACTGAATTGCACAGCTTCATTTTTCGACAGACTCTTGAGTTTTGTTGTAGCTGCTGAAGACTATCTGGTTTATCAATGAATGCCCCTATGAATGAAATTGACTGCATAAAACGAGCCACTTGAATCCACATGTCCCATCTGGTTATTACAGGGTGTTTTGGAGTGGCAAACCAGCTATCTTTTTATATAGATGTACTGTACATTCATAGATTTTTAATCAAAGCCATTTTTCATTTCTAAAATGAAATCATTGGTCCAAGAAAATTTTACAGTAATTGCTTCACATATCTTGTTAATTTAATTAAGGTAATGACAAGTGCTGTTTAGGATTTGAATACATCAACTTTATATTTGAGAATGTATGGGTACCTGGTCTGTTACAAATAACCACTTTTTCATATGAATGAGTTTCACAATCTGGTGCATAAATCATTGAAGGAATGCTTAATGGTTGTGAAATTTGTTTTTCTTCTAATTTGTAAACTCTAACAGCATGGGTTCTGACTCTCCTGTTAATTTAAGACCAATAAGAATGTTCAGTACATACCTTTTTTAGCACATCTCTTGTTTGCTCCAAGATTAAAAAAAAGTAGGAAACAACCCAGTATTTTTTTTTAAGTTGCTTCCTATGCAGGCTGCACATAGCTCTTCTTTAGCATGCTTTGATCAGAAATTGTATGCTTCATATACTTTTCTAGAATTTTTGAATTCTGGATGATTACCTTGTTAAGAGCAATGTTGATCTATTAAAGCTGTAGCCAGTTCATGCAAAAATTCATTCTTACATTGTACCTTGCAGAATTTAATGATGACAAAATAAAACTTCTCCTTTTTTTCATTCATATTTCCAACAGGAAAAGAAGAAAGTTTTATATTTTTAATGTGCTGTTTAACCTGTGAAGAGAGATGCTTTTCATCCAGTTCACATCTCAAAATACTATTATCAGTTGTAATTCCATCCTCTTTAATTAAAACTATTTACTAACTCCTTCAGTTTTGACTTTATCTTTTTAAACTTGGTAAACTATAGTGTCATTACCAGTCATCTTATCCCTTCCTCACCTTTGTGAACAATGAAATTGTCATTGTTGCAATGATGAATATCATGAAATCTTATTAATTATTGCTTAAAATCATATAATTCTTATAGCCAGCAATTGATATCAAGTATTATCAAAATACTGAGTTTTTAATAGATACTGTAATTTATTGTTATTGATAAAATTCTATGATTAAACAGTTTTTTCGATATCACTGTATTCTGTTTCTAAGACCTAGAATTCCTACAAATTTTATTCATTCGAGATTAAAAAAAAAGATAGTAAAAGCAACTAATATTCAGGCCAATACAATATATTAAAAAATTTAAATATATTTACAGAACTTTCCAATGAAGTTCTGCACTTTTTAAAACTCTTTGTTCTGTGGGCAATTTTAGTAAACCTATTATGGGTTCAGCCAGCCAGGCCGGGTGGTAAGGGACAGGGCCCAACACCTGAAAAATTCCTGCAGTTTTTTAACCTGCTGGGATTCATTCTCAAGTCCCCGGAGTAGTAGGCTGTTATCTTAACTGCTTGGTGGTCTATCAGCTGGGCCATGTTCCTCACCATGTAGATGCCCCCCAATGTGGGCCTGGCCACAAAAAAACCAATACCTATAAAAACTAAAATATATTAAGATTACTGTGGTTTTTTTTGTATACTGTACTATATTTTCTTGTATATAATCCATTGGTAATCTGTGCTTAGAAGAATTTGAATTTTAAAAGAGTATAACCAATATCTCCCTTTCAATTACAAATTTATGCCTTTGGAGTAATAAAGATTTTATTTCTTATTCTAACAATTTTCTATGAGGTATATGCCAGCATATGGGTTATATGTAAAAAAATATAGTACTGTATTTTTGTATGTATAACCCACAAATGAAAAATATATGTAGAACTATATTCAGTAATTTAAACTAGTGATTAAAAATTCTTATTCAAATTGTTAAAATTAAAATCATGTCGTGATAAATTATATATGTTTAAAAATCTTCCTTCTAATGTATCTTCAAATATTCATACTATATCAGTACACTATCGCTCATTTTGTGCGGTGAACACATTCCAAAGAATGCCAGGTAAAGAAGTAGACTGTACTGTACATATGTCCTGAAGAATAATGCTTGATAGGATCCACAACTCCAATGAAATGAAAAAATAAGCAATTTACAAAAGAACTGGTTTTAAATTTACATGTTTCTAAATCAAATCATTCAACAGAAAGAGTAACATTTTTTAACAGTAACAATTTGAACAAAAAGTTAAATTTAAACCTTTACAAATAGATTTTTTTTACACAAGGAAGAAGTTTATCACGTAAAAAGAGATGGGTGTATATTCTAAAGACCTTAGGCTATTTTACATTTAATTTTTTTTAATCCAATTGAAAACCTAAAAAAACAAATTAAAAGATTTTTCTACTTTTAGTTAGTTTTTCAAAATAATAAAAATAGAGAATTATGAAAGAAATTTTTTTTGTGTTTTTACTTTGATCATGAAAGTAAAATATATGATAACTTATTACATCTCAAAAATGCTTTTATAATAGTTCGAGAATGCAATCAACTACAAGTAATTTTGATAGCATTTAAATTAAAATTTTTAAAGATTATTTAAAATTATATCAATATTTGATAGTAATCCTTGATATTAATCAATTATGAGGGATGTGTTTTTATTAAAAAAAATTGTAAATACAAATAACGAATAAATTCTTCAGTAAGTCTGATCCTACACAAGATATGACCCCCCCTCTATCTTCTCACCCACTCGCCCTTTAACTACCAAGATTTAATAGCATCAATTCCCCTTATAGTCAAACTATCATGCCAAATTTCGTTTCATAATCTTTACCCCATGCCTGAGGTTTTAAGCAAAATAGATGCCAACATATACAAACATTGCTAAACCCGATATATAATAAAGCTACACACCAACCGAATGCCAAAAATCTATCGGGCTAGTATAAGGCTAATAATTAGCCTTATACTAGCCCGACAGATTTTCGGCATTCAGTTGGTGTGTAGTTTTAGATGCCAACATACGCACACATGTGCACCCACACCTCCACGAAATTTTTTGCCGGAGTTTTTTATTTTTTTGGGTTCAGGTGTTCTCAAGATACAGATTTGCAAAAGAAACCTTGACACTATTCCATACTTTCCCTTGTTATGTATACATAAATTACTTTCACTCTCCTGGATGTTATGTTGAGATAAGCTTAGTTATGTTGGAGTTAAATAAATTACATATGTACAGAACATTTTTAAATATTTGAAATACAGGGAAAATAAAAATTTTTATACACTGATACCGATTATGGCTCTTGAAATATCTAAGTAAAACCAGGGCCGGATTAACCCACTTTGGGACCCTAGACATTTTCTTCTTACCAGGACCCTCACTCTCCCACAAGAAATAGAGCGCACAAAAAATATAAAACAATAAATAAAACAAATCTTAAATTTTTATTAATAAAAAATATTTAATACACAACAATAAATTTTAGTTTTTTTGTTTCTTTATAAATTTAAAAAAATTGAAATTTATTTTATTAAATGTCTAACAAAAATTGTTATACAATATTACCTTAAAATATTAATTGTTTAATTTAACCTTTTTGGTTAATATTTAAATATATTTTACTCATGAAAGGTAAATTGAATAATGAAAAAGATAATTTAAATAAAAGCCAAGATAGTTTTAAAAAGAGAGTACAGTATATAAATATGAATAAACTTCATTTAAAAATTCTGTTTTCTAGTCCTTAATTCAGCAAAATTATCAATTATTTCATCATAATTAATATTATCCAAAGCATTTTGTTCGAGGTATAAATATATTTTACTCATGAAAGGTAAATTGAATAATGAAAAAGATAATTTAAATAAAAGCCAAGATAGTTTTAAAAAGAGAGTACAGTATATAAATATGAATAAACTTCATTTAAAAATTCTGTTTTCTAGTCCTTAATTCAGCAAAATTATCAATTATTTCATCATAATTAATGTTATCCAAAGCATTTTGTTCGAGGTATAAAACAGCTAAAGAATTTAATTTTGATTCACCCAGTGAGTTTCGTAAATAATTTTTTACACGTTTTAATACTGAGAATGACCTTTCATCAGATGCATTTGATATAGGCAAAGTTAAATACTGTATATTCGCAATAATATTTCTATATTTGGAAATGTTGATACTAGTTTTGTGCTGTTTATAAATTGCAGCATATCAGATGGCAATGTTAATTTTTGGCTTTTGCAAATTAATTTAAATTGCAACAATTCCTTGTCCAATTCTTCAGTATCAATGTCACTACTGTACCATTTTTTTTTTTTTTAGCAATTTGGTATTAATTGATACGTCCTCGTCATCACCATCACCTATGTTTGTATGAAGAATTTTAAAAATTTTATCAATATCTTTCAAAATAGAGTTTGGCTGGGCCCTAGACATTTGTCTCATTTGTCTATGCAATGATCCAGCCCTGAGTAAAACCTAAAATATATTCTACTTATAATCAAAATAAAAAAGAGCCAAAAGGAATAAAGAAGACTGTTGTAAAAATATTTTATCACAAACCATAATAAACCAATTTTATTTGATGAAAAAACTAAGATATCTGTGATGTAGAATTATGAGTAATAACCACAACATAACATGTCTCTATATTCTGATGATAAATTTTTTCATAAATAATAAATAGTACATATGTAATTTCATTTTGGACCAAGTAAGAATAAATACTTAAAAACTGTAAGGAGACCAATCATTTAGTGAGATTAAACAAAATACAATCTTTTAAATAAAATATAACAGAAAACAAAACTTATATAATCAGAAATTAATCAATCATAAAAACGAACAGAATATAAACAGTTAAACTAAATCCAAATTCCAAAAACCTGATATCACCTTCCCAGTTGTTGACTGTGTTCGTCTTCTTTGGAGATGGTGAGTTGGTGTTTCCAATGCTTACTCATTTGTTTTGTCTTCGGGTCATAGTAGTGTTGTACCGTACATCCAATACTGTGATTAGTTGACAGATAAACTCATCCTTGTCCCTGATGTAAAGTGCTGACACATACTGGAAACATTCCAATCAAGATTTTTCGAATAGTGTGAAAAGTTGCAGAATGGAATGTACCTTCCAAAGTCCAAAGATGTTCGTGCAAAATGGTCCACACTGACCCATAACTGATGTGGACTTTGGCCATAATGCCTTCAATTGTCCTGCGTCTGTCCGCCAGCACCAAGGACTGTACCCTGTCCCATCCACTGATTCACTTTGGGTTCATCTGCGAGTTGATGTGATTGGTCTGGAAGCTCTTCTTTCACTTATTCATAGTCTCATAAGATGGACAGTCATTGCAATTCACGCTTTCATCTCATCCTGGATTTGTTTTACCGATTTCATCTTCAAATGAAGTAATTGAATCACAGCACGAGATTCCAACTTACCCATACATCCTGCCTTCCAGCACCTCTTGTGGGGCTAACTCAGAGAAATTTCATGTCAAACAGATTGTCATAAAATCAAGGATTACTATGAGTGCGGAAAAATTTCCACATCAGTCTTCCTTCCACACAACTGTCATTACTTTTTGATACCTCATCGTATGATTTTAAAAAAGTATTCTTATTACTGTCGCTATTTTTTTGGTAAATTCAAAATATGTTGGTTACAATTGCAATATGTATGTATAATCACTTCAATTTTTCGCTTTAATTAGGTATTTTCAATACTGTATGATTGAGAAACGAGTGAAAATACTTGAAATTCATTTACTTTAGATGTTTACAGAGAAATTGTCAAGGTGGCATCCTACAGCTCTGGGGGACCCGTACAGAAAACATGTGCACAATGCAGTAAGTGCCATTGAATTTTTCGGGGGGTTCGTATAGATTACAGGGCAGAGTTTAAAAAAAATACTGTTGTTAATTGTTGAAACAAACTATTGTTATGACGATTGACAATAGTGAACATGGGATTTGTTGCTTCTGCACTTTGCTTGCTGGTTGCCTTTTTGAGCCTGTTGTTCTTTCTTCAGGAAAGCTTCCTGAAGAAAGAACAATCGGGAAAGATTTGTTTCCACGAAAATAGATCCTGTTCAAATTAAGCATTTAATAATTCGCAATTAACTATTTTATGTCATCATTATGACTTGCTTTAATTTAATCCCATCACCTTTTTTTTTTTAGTTTCACAACTATTATGGTGTGGTCAATATTGACCCCAAAAATAATTATATATATTTCTGAAAATTAAGAAATTTTCCTCACTTATTCTTTTTTGAGTTATTTAGACCTACTTAATATAAAACATAATTAGCAGCTTTACATAGTGATAATGCCGGAGCGCCCCCTATGCTTTGGCACCACGGGATCGAAGGGTCGATACCGCGTTTGCGATGACAAGTTCGTCAGGACTAACACCACTGTCTTTAACATCTTAAGTTCCCAGCAATTTTTGATATTAATGTAATTAAACATAAAAAATACTTAAAACTGAAAAAAACGAAAGAAGTGCGTTAATTTTGAAGAAAAAGCTTCAAACTTTATTTTCCTTTGTCTCGCCTTTCTGCGAAATTTGACACTGATGAGTCATTGTTTACACAGCTGGGTGACCTTGAACACAGCTGGAGTCCGATTTCCCGGGACATTCTCAGAAGTCTCGGGAGGACAAGGGTTTAAAGTAGGGCGAGCTCTAGCTGGCCAAATATTTTTAAAAAATTCAATTTTTAATTGCGATTTCCGACCCCCCCGACTTAATTAAACGTGTATATAATAAAATATATTAATTAAAAAATTAAAAAACTATTGGAGGTGGTTTTTGACATCAGAAAGCAGCTTTAAATAACTTTACCGAAGGAAAATCCGTGCGCTACAACTTAGGAACAATGAAATAAATTTGATAAAAAACTCATTAAAAAAGCCAAGATGGCTGCCGAAACAGGTAAGAAACCGACCACGTGTTTGTTCAGTGCCTGAGCCGATTCAGTTTCTATCGGTGACTACTACTGCGAGGACCAAATGAAGAACAAATCATTGAATTTATGTCAAATTCTAGACTTTATCGGTGACAGGAAACGTTGTCTTGTAGAAGGTGAAGCCGTTTTGGATATATGAGACACACACACAAAACATAATGTGTGCTACAAACTTTTGATTGACCTATGTTGTATAAGTGCTGAATGACTCGGCAGGGTAGCCTTCAGATTAGCATTAATTTTAACTATTATGATAAATAAAACTGTTTTTATATTGGAACATGGTGTATACTGCATAAAATATTTAAATACTTCTCACCTGTTAACTGTAATAAACATGCTATCACATGTTTACAAAAACCAGACAGCCCCGCTTTGCACGTGCATTCTCCCTGTAATTGAGATGTATTAAAATGGCAATATCTGAGATTGCAACACTAAAGCAACAACATGAACTTTGGTGTTGTTGTTAGAATTTAATCCACAAAGGTTCCACAAAATACGATGTGTCCAGCATCCAAAACGGCTTCACCTTCTACAAGACAACGTTTCCTGTCGCCGATATAGTCTATAATTTGACGTAAATTCAATGATTTGTTCTTCATTTGGTCCTCGCAGTAGTCGTCACCGATAAACTGAATCGGCTCAGGCACTGAACAAACACGTGGTCGGTTTCTTACCTGTTTCGGCAGCCATCTTGGCTCAAAAACAGCGCCCTCTGTCGGATTTGGCGCTTGCCAATACCCGTTTATTTATCTAGACTAGTTACAAAGCTATATACAGACGCTTAGCGGATGTTATTAATATGACATAAAAAGGTCGAACCTTATCCTTACGATCGCGACCCTGACCGCGAGATAGTTTACAATCGTTCGCGCGTTGTTAAATACCTTAGAAGCTGATCCCTTTTCGGAATCTCCGAATTGTTGAATGCTGGCCCGCCAGGTGGTTTAGAAGCTTCGGTGACTCGAAGGGGTGGAAATCGATGTTCGTCTTGAGCAGTATCTGAAACAGAACATCAGTTTAAAGAACTATCGATGATGGCGAACGCCCTCCTTTTTATTTCGGCGGGTCTCTCGTGGGTTTTTCCCATGACTTCATTAGGAATCATCACACGACTGTCCAATTGTCGAATTTCAATCATCAGTTCCGGATGACATTCAATGGGTCACATCAAACAAGGAACCAAGTCCGTGGAAAAAGTTTTAATCATATCTTCGATCATTTTTCTCTCAAAAATTTTTTAATAGAATTTTTTCGTCAAGTTCGGCTCTCACACGTTGTAAAAACAGTTGATTTCAAAGTTACGCATTGGCAAATGGGAATACTTAAACTTGATGCCTTGTCAATGTCCTCTAGTCCATAACTTTGCCTGAAGCCAAAACATGTATCTATCCGAATAGTTCCATCAGCCATCAATGTCTTGCAGTCACTTCAAAATTAAATATTACACTTACAAAAATCATAATCACGTTAGTACTATCCTGGGGCCAAAACTCAATTACTTATCAAATAACCGCACTCATTCCGGTCAAGAATCAGGTTGTAAGAGAATACAAAAAACCTTAGATGACAGGGGTCATTTTGCAATAAAATGTTTATATGCCACTTCTGGGGTCGAATTTGACTCCACGATAGTTGGAGGTTAAACATTACAAGAAAGTGGTCATGAGAATTTCGTCCCTTTTAATTTTCAAATTTTGTTCACAGCGCACTTCCGAGGTGTACAGAATTCATAAAATATAAAATTTAATTCAAGATATAAGTACGTAAAATGCTCGTTTCGGTCGACTTTAGAATTTAAATAAGATTATCCACGAATTTATTTTGGTGTAGCCAATAAATAATCGTTTATTTTTTGGTTGCAGTTAGAAATACCAAAATTAGTTATCGGTGTAAATGCTGTTTGATTCCTGAAATCAATCATGGAGTTATCTAACTGGAGTGGTAGAGCTGTTGCTACTTAAAGCTAGAAATGACTTCACTGTAGAACAATCCGCTTTATTGTGAAGGGAAGCTTTTGTTTTTAAATTTGACGTTGAGAGAGATAAATACTGTACAACATGAAGTATCTAGCCACGAATCGCGTAACATTCTTGGCTGCTGATATTTTTATTTTAAAAAATAACTTTCAATATAATACTGTGTGGTGCCATCTGTTATTAAAACATTTTATGTAATTTTTAATACTAAATGGCAAAACGTCTAATTTTGGGGTAGTCATGAGTTTCGTAAAAATTGTAAATGCTAATAATGAATAACATCTTCATTAAATCTGACCCCTCTCGAGATGACACGACACCCCTTTCTCTCCCCAACCAGTCGACCTTTAACCACCAAAATCAATGCAGCTTATACCAAATTTCGATTCTCAATGATTGCCCCATCCTGATATATTAATCGAAACAGACACCAACACAAAATACACAAGGAATATTTTTCATTTTTGGGGGTTCTGGGAGTCTCAAAACGTGGAGATTTTCGAAAATAAAAACTCGGGGGGAGGATCAAATTTGACACGATTTAATACTTTTCCTTGTTACGTATACATAACAACCAGGAAAGTAAAATCAATTTATCTATAAATAAAAAAAATAGCAGTGATAGAATCATAGGTAATTTGAAACATAATCATAAAAATTTATATTTCAATAAGTGCAGGATGTTTGAAAAAACTATGTTACATCATTCTCCTAATTCTATTGTGCTATAACTAATAAGCTTCACATTGCATAATAAATAAATGTTATAAAATTAAATATAAAAAATGCACAAGGATATTTAACTAATCATGACTGTAATCTGAAATGTTATTTGTAATGTACTGTAATTAATTAACAAGAAAATACAACAAAATCCAGAATTAGATCAAATTTTGTGTTCAATAATTTTATCAATTATTATTCTTTAATGTTTATTGAATTATGTGTTATCTTAATGAAGCTTTTAGCTGTTATTGATATGAGATAATCTGTTACAAATTATTTCTGTTATGAATAATTTTATATCCTAAAATTTTATCAAAATATTTCTAGTGTAGAAAATTAAGATATTTTATTCTATAACAGAATGTAATGAATAAATTAGATTAGGTTATAACATTAGTTTCAATTTTTGTAATTACAAGCAATACTTGAAATACAATAATTTTCAAAAATTGCCATAAAAAGTATGTTTTCTTAATATATACTGTATATAGTAAAATATCAATATTTAGTAACTGGATCATGTGTTTTTAAAACTCTCTCTTCTAAAAAATATTTTAATTGTTTGTCAAAGTGCCAGCTTTTTTTTAAGCTGATTTTGAGGCTTTGTGGGCAGCCATTTTGATTAGAGACTTCTTCTGTTGGTTGAATAGGTTATAAATAAAAACTATAAATGTATTTTCAGAATTATGATTCTTGGATATTTTAACCCTGGTTTTCGTACATTGACGTTGCTTCTTGTTTTTAGCTTTTCCAATAGTCTATCCAACAGTTTTTGCCCCCGGGCCGAATTGGAAAGAAAACTTTTTTACAGACCAAGAAGCTTCCCTAGGAAGATTTTGTGGTGGTGCAAGATCTCGTTGTGGTGTCACCCCATAGAGACTAAATTGTACATAGAGATTACAAATACTTTTTCACATTATCATGCTTTATCAACATTCTACGCTGTTAAGAGATTTCTAATGGAGGGTTAACTCTAAACGCACAGTGAGTTATTGACCCCCCTTTTTTAAGGCATAAGAATTTTTTATCAAGCTATTCAAACTTGAGTAGCTAATATTGAAAGATTAATCGCAGGCCACATAAATTCATTAGATGGGCTGTATGTTGGCCATGCCTGGTCTATCTGCTCCTTCTGGGTTATTGCAGCTGATAGTGTATCCATTTTTTATTCTACATATTGTCTCAATCCCTACTCCGATTGATGACGGGTTAATCTTTTTTCTAGATTCTCCATGACTTCTTCAGCTTTATTTTCCTCAGTCAGATAAACCAGTACTACTCTATCACTTGGAGGACGAGGAGGCTTTTTACAGCCTCAGCATAGGTCTATTTTTTGGGGGTTGGCTGGCTCGTGAGTGCTAAAGTGCCAGAAGATTCATTGATTTTTTGTTTCAGCTGTCGATTCTCATCTACGACCACGCAGATTGCCGCCTTGAGCCTGTCGAACAGAAAAGAAACCTCTTTCAGGTCATAACAGGTTTTTTCCTTTAGAACTGTGCTAAAGTTTTGGCTTTGTTTGAGGGTGGACTTGGCAGCTTGAATAAGCTCTGTGAATCGTAGAAAAGATATTTTTATCATATAATTTTTGTTTGTAGTTCAATAAAAAGTTTACAGAAAAACTAAAATTCAGAATAAAGGTGAACATGATTAATACAGCATTCTTTTTTCATAATAAGTATTGTTAAACATGATTGGAAAATAAGTTTTGTCAACTTCCATTTGATATAAGTGTGGTTTTGTCAATAATTAGTAGACTTGTTCATTAAAATGTAAGTCAAAAAAACTAATAAACTAATGTATATATAAATACATACAGTAAGACCCCACTTAATGCTGCCTCAATTAACACTGATTCAATATAATGTGGTCTGCTCAAAGCAAAAACAAATAAAATAAAATAAAAAAATAAAGAAATTTATGCTGATTTAAATTATTGCAGCATTTTATTAATTCATATATAATTACGGTGACCATACGTCCTTTATTTCACTGCTCTGTCCTCTAACTTTATTTATTTTATAAAATAGGCATTTTGTCCTTTATTTTGTAAATTCAATGCAAAGTTTAAAACTTTTTAAATAATATATTGAAGAAGTTAGTTTCGTGTACGCCATCGCGATCAGTGTTGTCATCATGTCCATACGTTGCTACATAGAGCGCGGTAGTGCAGTGTGTCGCCAACTGAATGGCCCTTTGACAGTACCAAGGGGCGGACACTCTTATGGGGATTTTTGTGATAGTTTTTTAACTTTCTGGTTGGTGGATGATACACTTGGAGCGTTGGTGAGCATTCGTCGACACTTGTCGACAATCTTCGGGGGCTCGAGCATGTGACATATTTACTGTTAATGTGCTAAATAATTGGGACATGTGTTTTATTGAAATAGAGGTGTTTGAATGGGTCACATTACTCAAAATCCCTTTGTGGGTGAAGGTAGAGGAAAGCTAGATTTTTATTTCGAATCATTGGTCTGTAAATATACTCGACAGTGAATTATTTGATGAAGTTTTGTGTGTAAAAAAATATGTCACAAACGAAAAGATCGACGAATGGCGACAGAATAACAAGCCCTGCCATCAAAAGTAGGTTGAGATTTTTGAACATTTTACAGCAAAAAATTGCTTTCAAAAACATTTGTAAAATCGTAGAATTTTCTTTGTCTCCCTGGATCTAATGCATCGTCGAACGAATATTTTCATTGGTGAATAATATGTGGATGAATGAAAAAACCCAGCTAAAAGTAAGCACATTATTTCTGTCAAATACAACTGTCAAATGAACTTTATAGAATTTTATGACTTTTTAAAGCGTGAACCAGTGCTATTAAAAAAAAATTAATTCTGCTGAAAAGTATCAAAATTAATGTTATTTGAATTTTTACAATGTGTATGTATGTGTAATAAATGTTATAAACTTATGAATTTTATAAGATCTTTTAATTTTCTTCGAAATGTCCTTTATTTTCCCCCAAAAAATATGGTCACCGTATATATAATACAATTATTCACGAACATAAACCAATCAGCATAATGTGGCAATTCGTCGTAGCACTGTACTTTCCTTAAATCTATGTTTGTTTTGTGCAATTTTGGAAAAAAATATAACATTGTGGATGCCAAAGGAAATATCAACTTGGCTTGGCAAGAATTAACTGATAAATGCATGAATGGAGCATGGAAGAAGTTATGGCTGGAGGTATCCAAGTATTCTCAACAGCTTTTCTTGTTGAGAATCTTGTTGTCAACCTAATCGATACAACAGGACTAGATGTAGACAAGCAGGATATTGAGGAGTTACTGCAGGTTTCTGGGGAGAGCCTTACCAATGATAACCTTCAAGAATTGGTAGAACAAGGAATTCATGTAGAACTGGAAAATAGAGATTGTGAAAACAAAAAACTCAAAGAATTTCTCTACAGATTTTTTTAGTAAAAATTTAATAATGATAACTGAAATCGTTGATAAAATTGTAGCGAATGATCCAGATTTTGAAAGGAGTGCAAAAGCAAGACGAGGCATTTTGGATGCAATCTATTGCTACCAACATTTGCTTAAGGAAAAAAGTGAAAAATGAAACTACAAGACTTTATTGCAAAAAACAAAAGTCAGGACTACATAATAACTCTAGATATCTTCTGTATTGAAGTTTATGACTATACAAACTTCAATATACAGTAGAAGATATCCAGAGTTATCATGTAATCATATGCAAATGAAATTGGAGAACTCAAAACTACCACTAAAGGGCCAGACCAGTTATAAATAAGCTAAGGACGTGATAGCATGGTGAGAAAATTGTACTTTTGTTTTTAATGTGAAAACGTCAGATCGTCCAGTAAAAGGCTGACGTTTGATATCATTTTTAACTTTGCATGAATTTTTATTTATTGTCGTTGGTCTTTTTAATGAAGTTTTTCTTCAAGCTGTTTATAACTGTTACTTCTGTGATTGGTGTTAAATGGATAAAAAAAAGATAGATTTAAAAAGTCAGGACCTTCATCACAAGAAATGAACTTTACATTTCTGTGTGCATATGTTTGTGTGTTATTTAACATATTATTATGCAAATTAATATAACAATAACTTAAAGTTGAAGTAAAATTTGTTTATTTTTGGTCGCGTGTTCTCCTTTCCCTACTTACTCTATGTTAAAATGACCTCGTTTAACACAGTTTCATCTAGCGCTTTGTTGTCTAGAAATGCATCCCCACATTAATTAAGCAGAGTCTTACTTCTTTACTGTATATATGTATGTATGGAAAATTTTGATAAATAAGTAAAAGTCACTTAAATGTTCATCTAATCAAAAAGCATTTATAGAAAATTTTAGCATAGAAAAATTTAAAAATTCTGAAACAGGACAGTAGCATTTTTAATGAAATGAACATTTGTAATATAATTAGAATGTAACTTTTACATAAATTAATGTCAGATGTTTAAATTTATATACCTAATTTTAATATTGAAATATTTCTTAATAAAATTAATTAGTTGTGAAGGAGTATTTAACAGTTAAAAATTAAGTTACAATAATGTTACTTAATCATAATACCATGTAATATTAAAGTAAGAAAATGGAGTAAAATTTTCAACACAATTTAAAATTTAAAGTTTAAATAATAGTCAAAATAGCTATTACTACTACTACATACTTTATATAGAGTAAAAACAATTTTCTGATTTTTCTTTTTTCTAAACAATTTAAATTTTACAGATTTCACAAACCACACGATTCACTCATAAGTTAAATTTTTATTCATATTTTTTTCAACATAAATCTTGGTAACAAGTTTTTCTTCTTCCATAAAAATCTTTGACCTAAAAAAACAAAATTCATTTATTTTAAATGTAAATATCAGGAAAAAAAATTTAAGTTTAACATTTTAAATAATGATAAGCAAAATTTACTTTATAACAAAAATTTGAAGCAAGAATTATTATTAAATTAGTCAATTAATAAAAAGTACTAGTAAAAGTCACTTTTTATTTGTTTAAACATTCTATTGCTCTATTGAGTTTTAATTTAGAGTAAGTAATCAAAGTTTAATAGAACATTTTTAAATTATGTCAATTTAACTAAATAATTTTAACCAAAAAGTAAACATGAAATATTAATTTTATGATAAGTTTATAATTTTTTTAAAACCTCAAATTATTTTTGTATACTTTATCAAAAAAAACTTACAAATATTTATCTACATGCAAAGCATACTACAGTAATATTATTATTCTGTATCATTTAACACAGGTTTTACCAAATTAAATTATTCGCAATCCTACTACAGCTGTTTGCATAATATAATTTTTTACGTTTGATCAATTAAATCATTACATAATTGAATAAAAGATATTTTTATGTGGCATGTTCTGTTTTAATAACTACTTTATTAATACGATATAATATATTTTTCAATTTTAAATAATTAGAGTAATTGTATTTTGTAAAATTGATTTGATAAAATACAAAGCCAAAATTTTTAAAAATTACTTAAATATTACATATAATATTTAATTTACATTTAATTTAGATTTAATTAATGATATAATATAACAACAAAATAAATTACTGGAGTCAAATAATTTTTTCTAATATAAATATTTGAAAATAACTTTTGTGAATAATTATTCTTATTTAAAATAGTAAATATAAGAAGTCAAATATAATTAACATATTCAATAAAAAGTTAGATGTATGTCTGAAAATATATAACTTTAAAATAAGTCCAAAATAAAAAATTAATATTTTAAAATAACACAATAAATTTTTTTGAACTGACTTTTCAAGTATTTCAAGGTTGTTATAAATCAGTTGTAACTACCCATTTTTTACTTGTTTTGAATTGTGTAATAATTTTTTTAAATTTTATATTTGAAAATATAAATAACAATTTACTGTATTTTCACATGGATAACCTATGGGCTATCTACACTTAAAAAGAGAATTTGAAAGGTATGCAATAGATAGGTTATACAAAAATTTTATTTTTGTTGTAGCAATTTTCTACAGGTTGTACACATGAAAATATAGTAGTAGTTATTGTTATTATTTTTAATTTTTAAAAATTTTATATATAAGTGGATAAACCTTTTAAAAGAGTTCATTTCATACACTTAAAATATATTGTAAAAGATGCCAAAACTTAAAGGAAAAAAAAATGTATCACAAAATAACACTTTTATAAGTTATTACATTACATGAGGCGTCTCAAACTTTTTTCTGTGAAGAGCCAACCAAGTTGTAAAAGACAAGTCTGTGAGCCAGGTACAAGAGATAAATCAAATTTTAAGATTTTTTATATTTCTGAATAACAACAGATAAAATCAATGTGAAATTTGCAACTGCTTTTTTTGAAAGAATGTCATCAAAATTAAAATAAATTTTGTGGCATCCAATATTAAAATCTCCTTTAGATATTTATTGTACAGTGATGTTCATATTTTTTTTATACATTTTATTTTTAAAGAGATATGTAAATTCAAAAACACAAAATACCCCCCTGAAAATTTAAGATTTAAAATTGTCTCTGGCATAGATTAGTAAAAAATTTAACAAACTTCCCTTTTTAAATGAGTTTTTATATTTGCAGCAAGGTCTATTAATTAACAATAAGCAAAAGTTCATATGCTCAAATATTGATAAAGCATGTCAGTGAAAACAATCTATATGGCTGGATCATTTATTCTTCAAGAGTTGTATTTGGCCCATGGGATATTTGATGAAGAGATCCTTGCATTACACATACACAAGATTAAATGAAAGTCACTTTAACATTTGATTCATATCATTACAATTTCTGTACTAATAAAAAATTTTATTTTTATTAGATAAATTTATTACAATTTACCATTATTTTTCATTATATTAATCTTTATAACCTATTTTCAATTTCCCATCAATTTATTATGCATCTTAATGCTAAAATGTTATAGATTAACAAGTATCATTGTAATGAAAACCTCAGTTTAATGAAATAAGTTCATTTTGCATTTTCAGCTATAAAAATTTATAGCTGAAAATGCAAAATTTAATATTATTTTCAACTATAAATTTCTTGAATTGAATTTATTTACAAAAATAAGTTAATAATCATTCATATAGTAGCTAAACTTATTTTAATTAAGGTAAAAACATTATCTACAATATTTTGGATTTTTAATACTTTTTAGAAATTCTAATATTTTAAGTATAAATTAACTGATTAGTTATTGAGTTATTGTTGTCAATTAAATAAATTAAATTTATAACAATAAAATCTCTTATATAATAAAACAATGTTCAACAAAAACTACAGTTAACTCACATTAATGCAAATCACTAAGGAAACAGTATATATAATACGCTTCTTGTCTAGTCTTTGTATTGACTTGTGAGCACTAAAATTGGCCTCTCTACCACTAGACTTATTACACCATCACAGGACATCAAATTAGACTTTTTTTTTTAAATGTGTTTTTCTACGTCTAATTTGATGTCCTGTGGTGGTGTAATAAGTCTAGTGGTAAAGAGAGGCCAATTTTAGTGCTCACAAGTCAATAGGGAAACAGTAGTTAGTTCACTTTATCAAAAATTTGTATTAACGATTTTCAGGGTCAAGGTTATATAATTTATTAAGTTAAGGATTAATTGGCAATTGAAATCTCTAAATTATAATATTTTGAATTAATTTACTAGTAAAGTTTAAAATAAAATTGAATTTAATAAAGTAAAAATTGCATTACGAATACTAGTTGTATCTTGCTTGCTCGCCATGTCCAATCACCTGGAACAACTAGTATTTGTAATGCAATTTTTACTTTATTAAATTGTAATTTCCACCAGCCCTTTTTTACAAAAAAATGTTATATTTTTAATTGTGTTGGGATTGTCACCTGAGGACATTTTAGACTATTTTACATATTTGTGCAGAGCTGTAGCCTACAAAGTAAGGTCATCTCTGCAGTGAAGAATAGTTGTTCCAGGTGATTGGACATGGCAAGCAAGCAAGATACGACTAGTATTTGTAATGCATTTTTACTTTATTAAATTGTAATTTCCGCCAGCCCTTTTTTACAATAAAATTGAATTTGTTTAAAAAAATAAGTTAATGATCCAAATGTAAACAAACATCACCACTAAACCCGATATATTATAAAGCTACACACCAACCAATGCCAAATATTATTGGGCAAATTGTCTCATAATTTATTATTATAATAGCTGTTTCTAGCCGATAATATTCAGCATTGGTTGGTATGTAGCTTTATGATTTATATGATTTTCAAATCAAACAAAATGAGGAGATGGTATTTGCCATTAAAATGTGAAGCAGTATATCAGAATAGTTAAACAAAACAAAGCTAAAAGAAATCTGATATTTTTTTTTTGTTGAAGATTGTTTGAAAAATAAATATTTTTTGGTGCCAAGAGTAAAAAAAAATTCAAATTTGGCACAAAGTAGCCAAACCTGGCATCACTTATGCACCCCCATATATAAACTTGTAGGTGTTTGCATGGGACCACATCCTTTTTAAGGGGTGGGCATCCTTAAACTCCTTAAGTGCCAATTTTTTGTCTCGAGTATGACAGCGGGCCAGATTAAAAATAAAATGCAAATGTAATACTGAGTATAAATAAGAAGTATATAAAGAATGATTTTATTAAAGAAAAAAAAATTATAATTTTTTTAAGTCGTCAAGGTTCTGGATCCTCAAAATATTATTTTGAGGATCCAGAAACTTGACGACTTCTACACTTTATTATCTCCTCAATGATTGGTGTCAGCTATGTTGTATTGATTTTCAAAATGAATTAAAGATGTTCATCTGTAAGTCTTGAACGGTATTTAGATTTATTAATCTTTATTGTTGAAAACAACTGTTCACACACATATGAACTTCCAAACATGCATAAAATGCAGGCAGCATGGTTCTTTAAGTTTGAATAGATATTTTGATTTTTGAAGTACTTTGTATAAAATGCCAAAATGTCAACTTCATTGAACTTGCTTTTTAAAGCAGTATCACACTGCAAATCTATTAGTTCCATTTGCAAGTAAGTCAGTGCTTTACCAACATTGAATGTAAACAGATCATTAAAAAGAGGAAAGTCATAGGTATTGAGCTCACAAAAATCTGCAAAACGACTATCAAATTCAGCAATAAGATCAAGCAAACGGTAAGAAAAATCTGCTAATTTATCTGCATTGTACATGCTGATTTCACGAATGCTAAGGAAATGGTCAAGTTTTTGTTCTCGCAGCTGCGATTCCCACAACTTTAATTTTATTTTGAAAGCTTGAACACTTGACTACAGTTGCACAACAATTACATTTTTTCCTTGAAGTTTAACATTCAAATTATTCAAGTGTTCCGTCATATCTACTAAGAATGCAAAGTCAAGCCACCATTCATCACTGTGTTCCATTGGTTTGTCCTTTTGAGCCATAAACGTAACAACATGTTTACGCAATTCGAAAAATTGTTTAATTAAGCATTGATCCATGACTAAGTCACCGTACTTCTGCAAAGTAGGGAATATCTGAACATTTTTCATCAAGATCATTTAAAAATTGTGTGTATTGGTAGTGATTTAGTCCTCTACTTTTAATAAAATTAACTGTTTTAATTATGGGATTCATTACATGATCCATTTTCAGCACTTTAGAGGCCAAGACTTCTTGATGCACAATACAGTGAATTCAACGAATTTGGGTCATTCACCTTTAATTTCATTTAAAATTTTGTTCTGTATTTTTGTGACAACACCAGCAATTTTACTGACCATGGATGGTGGGTGACCCATCTATGGTAATACTGCAGAATTTACTCCAATCCAAGTCATAATTTGGTACTAATTGCTCAATTGCTGAGTAAATATCTTGAGCTGTGGTAGTACTCTTCAATGATATGCCTGCAACAACTCTTCTGTGATGTTAAAATCTTCATTAATTCCACGAATAAATACAGCAAGCTGTGATGTATTTCTGATATCTGTACTTTCATCGGCTGCTAATACCAGATAAATTCTTTAATTTTATGTTTAAGTTGAAAGTCCAAATCTTCTGCCAACTCATTTACTCTGGAAGCAATTGTATTTTTAGTCAGGGGTATTTCTTGAATGACTTGTTTCTGTGATGGGAATGAAATGTCGGCCACATCTAGCATAATTCTTTTAAAAATTTGCCATTACTAAAAGCTTTTGATTTTTTTGCAATCTTTAGTGTGATCGAATAACTAGCTTTCAATACATTTTCACTGTCAGTTTTTGATTTTTTAAAAAATGATTTCTGCCCCATAAGTTTAATTTTCAAAGACGCCAGTTTTTCTTGCCTAATTTCGTTGGTAAATAACTCAAACTTGTCTTTATGATTCGTTTCATAGTGTTTTTTCGCATTAAATTCTTTACAAACAGCAATAATCTTATTGCAAATCAAAGTGGTTTACCATTCCATTCAATAAAAAAACACCAAATTTCCCACTTTGGCTGGAAAAATCGGCACTCACTATCAGCTTTTCTTTTTACTGACATTATTTATTGAAAATTTTTTACCATTGCAGTTTATTTGAACAAACTCGCTCACCAATAAGAAAACGCAACAAAGTCTCTAATTACTGAAGTGTCTTGAATACTGAACAACATCGAAAGATGATTTTAGCTTTTGTGGACAAAAATTTTCTAAAAAGTAGCCCAAAAGTATCCAAATCAAAAGATTCATTTTTAATAACCAGGATTTGACAACAAAATAAAAAAAACAACATTTGTACTTTTCCAGCAAAAATAAATAATCTTGTTTAGACAGACTTTGAAGTTCAAAAGATGAAATAGAGAAAACAATGTAAACAAGACATTAAACATAAAAATAAACCAAATAAAATTAATATCTCTAAGTAATATGAATAAATAAATATAAAAATAATTAAGTTTAACAATTTTGTTTATTAAGTATTATTTGTTTAAATACAAAATATCACATTTTCTTTAGTATCAACATAATAAAAAATAAAGAAATAGCATTATTGAATTAATGTCGGGGGCTGCAACTAATTGCCTCGAGGGCCAGTCATGGTCCGCAGGCCGTATCTTTGATATCCCTGCTCTAAACCAGATGTTTGAATTGCATTACAATCATTAGTTGAACAACTCTTTGCTTACTAGAGGAAAATCTATTCTACTCAAAATAGAACATTTATTACAGTACCACTTTCATTTTTACTCTTTTCAATATGAATAATAAAATCATTACTGGAAATAGGATTATTTCTTGGGAGTTATGAAGATAATTTATAGTTTGATTTAACTAATTCTGATAAAATTCTTTTTTGTTTACTTTATCAGATGAAAATTAATGCTATGACAATGGCATTTTTCCAGGACAACAGTGAGAATTCACTTCAGTGTTCATTTTAAGGAGAGTAAACTGTACTTCATTTAAATGTAATAAAACTCAATTATATATAATCCAAAAGTTTATTATTAATAAATCAATTAGTTCATTTATATGTGTAAACTACCCAAATTCATAACAAATTGAAAAAGTTTCTATATATAAAAATGTATGTTGAGAGAAATGGAACACTTTTTATACAAAGTGTATCCAACCAAATCAACAAATTTATTTGGCACCTCTGCGACATCAGAAAATTTAACCTCTTCCAACGTATTGAAAGGTGCACAATAAAAAGTTATTTGAATCTATTATAGGACATGTTTATTTCTTAATTAAATAACTTTTCCCAACAATAAAAGTCATTTTAAAATTAAATTATAAAATTACTTTTTATTTTTGAACAGATTTAATAATAAAAATACAAAAGTTAATTTTGTGTTTTCAAATTCCATTCTATAATAAGAATATTAAAAATCAATCATTATTAAATATTTTTCTAAAAAATCAATTATTATTCCGAATTTTAATAAGACATTTTGAAAAGTTAAAAATGAAAAATATCTGATGAGATTTGATCTTTCAAAAATATATATTTTTTCATTAACACGTGTTTAGAAGTAAACTGTACTTCTAAAGTTTAAAAATTTTCATAGTTCAATTATACTTTAGACAATTTCATAGTTGCCAACTTTGTCTTTTGGGACAGAGAATCTGCCTATGGAAGCAGTTATCAGCCAGAGCTAGAATAATCCTGCCTTTTTTTTAGATAACATAACAACTTTAATGTATTATATTCACAAATATGCATTTACAACCAATACCAAAAACCCAAAGCTTGCTTGTATGGCAGATTTTTAGAAATTGTCCATTCTCTAACAATATTTTCTTTGAGTTCAATATTGTCAATGTGCAAGAATTTCAATGAAAGCTTTAAATTTCTAATTATGAAAAATTATTTGTTTTTTAAATTTCTGCATACAAAATTTAGTTTCAAAATGTGGTAGACATCCAAGATTTTTCCACTCTGGTATGAGAAAGCCAAATTGAAAGTTCTCATAAATGTGAATAATATGCCAAAATCATATTTTCTGGACTATATGCTACAAGGAATTTTTTCTATAGATACTTAACTTTTTATATAATACTTATTATAAACCAATTATTGTGATAAAGAGAATAAAAACTGAATAAATAGTGAAAAGTGCTGAAAGTTTTGCTGACATGTTTCTACAAATTGTTTTTTTTTATTTCTCAGCCTTTGTATTTTAATCTAAAATCAACCTTTTCTAGTTATCAAGTCACCCTCATTTAAAATGAGAGTTTAAGTATATAATTTTACATTGTAGTTAAATTGTGATATTAATAATTATAATATTACAATTATAGCACCATATTTATCACAGTTTAATCAAAAGTACTTAGTTTTGATATATTCTAGAATAATATTTTCATTTTTGTATAATTGACAACATTGTAATTTGATAAGAAAATCAAAAATAGAAAGTAATCTTGCAACATAAATACATAATGATGATTTATTACATATGAAGAATTTCACATCTTTAATATAAAACGAAGTAGCCTAGCCACAAGTTTCCACAGAAGGTTCATGTATTTTCCCATACTGTAGCACTGCCATTAAGATACCATAAGAACTATGAAACTACAGAACTATAGAATTGAGAATACAATTGATTTTGAAATTAATAACAGAAATTAGTTCATAAAACCCATTTTGTTAGTAACTGCAAGGGTTTTTATATTTTAAATTTTAAAGAAAGAATTTTCAATCATTTTTACACAAGTTTAAATTATTTCTAATGTAAAGAAAAAAGCATACTACATGCATCATGGGGGAAATATCTTTTAAAACTGAAAAATTTAAAGTAAAATTAAGAAAACCTGAATCCTATTTTTTATTTCTAGAAAATAATTGGCAAAATTAGCTTCTGTAATCTTATTAATACTGTATTCCATTGTTATTATCTATCAGGAAATATTTATATCACTATCATAGAATTGGTCTATTGCAAAATTTTTGAATTTTTGCAAAGTTACTTCTACAAACTTGTATCTTCTAATTTATTTTCATCAATTAGTACTATAAATTGTGGAATAATGATGAGAGAATGCCATGTTCAGAATGTCCAGCTATATTTGATCAATATATTGAATATCTTATTGAAAGTACCAAGAAATGCTTAATTATAGGAGTCTATTCTTATAATTATTTTTCAAATGGTAAAAGTAGGTAAAATTTTAATGAATTAATAAATTGTCACAAAACACTCCTTAAGACAAATATAAAGCCATCACAAACACTATATGCAAGTAATCATTCTGTATGGACTTATGTGTCTTATAATGGCAGTTATTTAGCTGGAGGTATTGTGCAAGCATGGCTGATTACCTATTAAATTTTCTTCTTAAATTTTCATTACATTACATGGAAATGAATGCAACTGGAACAGTTGAATACATGGACAATTTTGATGCATCATGTTTTTGCATACAGCTTCAAATCACTTATAAAAAATACTCTGGCCATTATGGTAGCCAACCACTGCACAATCTCTCCTGAACTGGTTTTATAAAGCATGTCACCAATAAAAAACTAAAAATTGAATATCTACACTAACAATTAGCAGTATCTTAATGGATGCCAAGACATACATCCTTGCGTGGCAGAATTCAAAAACTTGTTCTGGAAACTTGTGGACACCATTTATACAATATGAACTAAATACAATACTTCTTACCATAAATCTCTCAATAGACAAATTGTATTAAGGATGATTATGCATCTCTGTGGTCATCCTCATTGATTATGCATGCCATCTCCAGCAGCTGTTATTAAAAATGTAATGCTTTTTCTATGGGCATATTTAAAATCTCAGCATCAATCCAGTGAGATGCTGCTGGAAGTGATACAAGTTCTAGCATTTTTTTGGAGAACACAAATGCTGACTGCTGGGAATTTCAGGAGATAAAAATACTGGTATATTAAAATATTCTATTAGTGTACTAACGAAATTTTAATTTATTCAGGGTTTATTCATCAACAAATAAATTAAATTCAAAATTTTCAATGCAAAATAATCTCTTACAAGCCTCATAGTGACTGCCATCTTGTTTGCTGGTGTATTGAGCACCAAAAGTGTACTTCCAGCAACCAGGAAGCAGGAAGTTATCTGAGATTTTCAATAGAGGTGCTGAGAGGTGCTGGATGAATGTTGAGATTTTGGATATGCATCATGGAAAAACCCTTTTTCAAAAATTCTTGAAAACAGTAGAGAAAAAAAGTCTTTTTTCCTTCATAGAACCCTATTTACTTCTATTAATGCATAGTTCAGAATTTTGAAAACTTAATTCATTAATTTCTTTGTTTTAAAAATCAGTAGAAAATTAACAAATTTTACACTCAAAATTCTGGACTGTATGTTAATAGAAATAAATATATTCAAATGCAAAAAATTGTTTGTTTCTACTTGCTTCTGTTTTCAAGAACTTTTGGGAAAGAATTTTCCCATTGAAAAAGTATTATTTCATCATCATCATCTGCTGGAAATTGTGCATAACCAAAGTTACAATCAGGCTTAAACACAAGGTTTTTCATCAAAGCACTAACCAAATAAAGCATATACAGTATATATGTTTTGGTCTGCTTAACTGATTATTCATAATATTACATACTTAATGTTAAGATATAGCTTATCCCATATCAGTTCAGGCAAGAGTTGATCCTCATGATGCCCAATTTTGATGATTTTCAGAGTGGATTTATTTTGCACTCATATGTAGCCCCACCAAAGCATTCTGCAAAATTTTCATTTTTGATTTTTTTTAATAGTTTCCAGTTTTGAACTTTTTGGGAAAACCATTTACTAGAACACATGTATCTTGAAAAGTAAGTATGATATGGAAATGCAGTTTCTTTCATTTTATAGATAAAGGGGCAGGGAACAATAGTTCAGTTTGTTTTTTGATTTGAACATTTTTTTGTATTAAGTTTTAAAATATTCAATATTCAAAGCTGAATATCTAAAAACAGTCCCTTCAATTTCACTTATTTTAATATATTTTTTACTCATACATTTGTTCTACTGAATGGCAAAGTTTGGTGGAGGTAATTTTCATTTAAGAAAGAAAAGTAAAGTCAAAGTTTTGGTGTGCTACCTGTACAAAGTCTTATGGTGTGCTTGATGTCTGTTTAAAAGGACACTGGGTCTGATATTGCATGTGTTGGTGGGTAATTAACAATGTACTCGTACTCTTTTTCAAATCTCCCACTCCTCTGTCCCTGTACAGCAAGGGAGCAAGCAATGGACTGGGTTACCAACCTAGGGTAGTTGGTAACCCAGTCCATTGCTTGCTCCCTTGCTGTATGACATTGCAAAAAAGCACTAGGATACACTACCCGTTTGAGTAACCTGAGTAATGTATCCTTGTTCTACTGAATGACAATTTATGTCATTCAGTAAAATAAGAGTGTGAGTAAAAAATATGTGAAAAAGTGCAAAATCAAAGGGGTTATTTTGAGCTATTCAACTTTGAACACTGAACATTTGAAAACTTAGTAGAAAAAATGCTCAAATCAAAAAACAAACTAGGAACTACTGTTCCTTGTCCTTTTACAGTAGAATCTCATTTTAATGAATAGCTCAGGCCATGAAAAATTATCCATTATATCAGTACTGCATTATATCACAAAACAATGGATTTCTTGCACAGCAAAGAAAATATCCATTTTCTATCTTCATACATATAATAATGGTACTTGAAACTATTTAGTCTTTTAAGATCTCTTTATTTCAAAATATATGTTACAAGATCATATATTATGCCATACGTATGTACAAGAAGACGACAGAAACCAGAAAGTCCAAAAAAGAGGGACAGTAAGGTACAGTACCAATGCTCATTAGCACCTCACTTGACAATTTATTACAAAACTCATCCATCTCGTTTGTTTTGACGGCACTTTTGTGCCCATTGAGTATAACAGTTGGAGACAGCTTCCCGCCACCAATCAATATGCGGAAGGATGCCGATGCACGGCTGTAAAGTTAGCAATGCAAACCGTGAAAATTGCGCGTGTAATTTGCTCTGCATGCAATTATTTTTTTTAATTCAGTATGCAGAAACATCCAAATATTAATTAAACGTTTAAAAACGTGATATTTGCAGTAGACGGAGGCTAGAAATAAAATCCGTTATTTCAAGTTACAAATCAGCTAAATGGAGATAAAATTACATTGATTTGGCGGGACATGAGGAAAAATCCGTTGTTTCATCATCTGCTAAAACTAGATTCTACTGTATATACAAAATGCAAATACAAACTTCGTTTCCATGTCAATTACTTTTCGACATAACCGCATTCAAGTAAACGGCTTTTGCAGAAAAGTTCAAAATTTGCAATCGTCAAAAATGAAAATACGAACACAATCCGTGAAAATCATCACAAATCAGACATCGTCAGGGTCAACTCCTTTTTGTAGAGATTACGAATTTTAAATATTTTAATTACATTCTTAGATTAAAGACGATTAGAAATAAACTTACGAGCTGTATCACATCAACGGCATCCTACAGGATGAGAATTTGAGATCCTTCCGGGGAAGTTGCCAACCTTACCTATTAAAATTATATATCGGAAATCTTTTAAAAATATGTATCAATTAACTCGTTATATTAATGTTAAATGTTTAGAAATAAATATTTTTAAAATAAATATTTTCGTTTATTTATATTCATACATACAATAAACACGTAAACAAATTAACCTGTCATCCTTCGGGCAATATATTTTTCTCCCAGCATGACTTCTTGCAAGCCGCTCGTACAAAGAGTTATTCCAAGTTTAAAATTATAATTAGAAAGTAAGAAAATGAACAATTTGTTATTTTTTGTTTTTCTAGCTGTTTTTGTATAGTTAAGTATAATAACTATATAAAACATTCATAAGAAATTTAAATGAAATGCTATTATGTATATATATATTTTTCAAATTTACATATTTCCGGCGTGCAGAATGAGACCATATCCCTTGTCCATCATGAATTCGGCCAGATCAAGTAGTTAAGGAAGGGCTCGACGTATCTGGAATAGATCTGTCCGGAGACGTCCGGATGGCCGAGCGATTAGGGTGGTAGCCTATGCTCTGGAAGACCCGGAATTAAATCCGGACAGGTCGAAAAATTGCAGGAATTTTTTCTGGAGGTGGTCCGTACCTCGTTCCTCACCAACCTGCCGACACCATTGTATGCCTAGCTGAATACATAATGGACTTGCTAAAAAAAGACCCATAGAGCGGAAAGAATTAATATATACATTAATATTAATATAACAGTACAGTAGTTGCTTCTTTTTTTTGTCCGAAATGGAAATTAGACTATCACAGTGATTTCCAACCTTTTGAACTACTGACAAATTCCCAATTCTTGGTGGAGCAGCAATAAGTCGGTTTGGCGTATGATATTTAAAAACCGCTTTTTACTGAAACCGGTTAATCAATTTCGAAAATTTCCAACAACCACAACCGTTGCTGTTGCAGTGCTCTCACGGTTGCACAGATCGTAAGTGACGTCTAAAATATAAACCAATCGTGTTAGGGCAATGACGTCATAATCGATTGTACACTGTTTTGATCTCATTTTACGTGTTGCGGTAGAAAAATGATGGAAATTTTTGTTCAGTTATTTAACTATCGTATTTTACGGCATATAAGATTCAACTTTTGTTCAAAAATTATTCTGCGACCTACATGCAAGATGCAATCTTCCAAAGGCTAATGCTTCAGTACTCTGCATATAACCTCTGATTAGGTCATTTCTAATTAAACAATGACATTTTTATTCATAAAATATAGTATTATTATAATTATTTTGCAGTAGCTAAGCAGCTTTTGCATGTATTCATGTTGAAATATTCAATACTATTTTCAATTGTAAATGACTCCTTTTAAAGTCTTGCTCTTCCCTGATAAATAAAAGCGAGCATTCTAACTTTACTCTTTGTTAATAAGAATACAGTCTTATATGCAGATAAAGCAAGACAGTAGCCGAAGCAAAGCAAACAATTGTTTAAACATGTACAGTAACTTACCTTCAATCCCTACATTTTTACTAATTTCTTTCCGATCCTTGTTTTTATGTCTTTACAATGATAATCTATAGAATTCACGTTCCATAAAAAATCATATTGCTCATTCACTTTGATGAAACGAGTTTCCAAAGCAGTATTCTAGCAGGCTGCCATCTTTCCACGTCACTATACTCGATCCTTCTCATTGTGTAGCACTTGCAGCCACGTGAAGTAAACAAACTAGTTTGTTGTAAATTGTAGTTGCACTCGCGCATAGTTCTGAAGAGCTTACCAAATACTGTAACTAAAACACGGAATTGGTTGCAGTTGCTGGAGCGGCTAAAAGGAACAACCGCGTAAACATAAGCTTTATTCTCAGAGATGGAAAAACTAGCGTTCCATCTGATCCCACAAATGTTCGATGAGCGACAAATCGGGCCAGAGAAGTATAGCAATTAGGCCCACCAGTGGCCAAGCGTTTCCGTTCCCTGAACACTTGGAGTTTGTTCGTGGGTTCGCGCCTCGTCCGGATGGGCTAGGCATGTGGCGTTTTCCGGATTTTCTGCAAGTCTGTAACGCCTGAAATACCCTTAGAAGACCGCGTAACGACCATCACACATTAATTCAATTCGTCACACTTTACTACGGGGCGATATAGCCTAGAAGCTCATGCCCAACTAGTCGATACAAGATAAGACAAGGTAGCAATGTCACAAGCATTCCTGGGAACCCTAGCTACGTGCAATTGAGCATTATTTTCGAGAAAATGGCTGTTGCATCCTTACTGTAAAAGGCAACACATGAGAGCGCAGGATTTTCTGAACGTACTACTATGCCGTTAATGTTCCTCACAGCACTACAGTATCAGGGATAAATGACTGTCATATAAGATACACTCTAATCAAGCACACCAGCAATGGGAGGCAGTATGCCGCTCAACAATAAACATTCTGGTAGTCGTCTGTCAATGGTAGGGTTACGTAGCAAGGCACCATCCAGAGACAGGCTTATACCTGTCTCTGGATGGTGAACAAAGACGCCATTGCACCTGTTTAGTACTTGTGCCACAATCAGACAATCATCACCTGTGGTCTGCCTAAGGCATTGAGAGTCTGCCTGTTGTGTATGTGTGCCCTCATGTAGCCACTGTCTCAAAAACCTCTCCACTCCACAGTCACGTCAGAACGGCGGATAATTCAGCAAAACGATTATCCAATATTAACTGCAGCTCCCGCCATGTGTTAACTTTTAGAGCCCAGAATCTGTTTTTATTTTACCTTTACTGCATGATGAGAACAAAACGTGATTCTAACCGTCCAATTTGTTACTTAGTGTCAATTGATTGATTTCTCTACAAACCTACCAACAAAAAGAATATTAACCTTGAACATCTGACTGTTGGTAAGTCTAAGAGCGACGAAACCCAGGACAAGATGATTGCCACAAAGCGGGCCGCCATTATCGTCACCGTTAATTCGAATTCCTGCAAGTTGAAGCTGGCCGGCCTTAAGAATATTAAATCGTCACTCGGATGCAAAATTGAAAGGCAGAGACAGGACCTGTGAGAGGAGGACCCTGAAAACACTTGCCGTACTGATGATTTTCGTGTAGAACTCCAAATCTTATATGAGTTCATTGATTGTATTTTAATTGAATAGAACAGTCGATTTTAAAGTTCCTGTTCGTGAAAAAAGTAATCGGGAAAAATCAACTGTAAAAACTGTTTAAAATAAACAGTATACGTTTATTTAAAATTAATCGTTCCTAGTTAGGGCAACATAACTCGAAAATTCAGCCACAAGTTCTTTTTTTTTTTTTCTTTCTTCTTCTTCGATGGTGTTTATATGGAGATTATAGCTCATTGTCGGCTCTTTCTCCGAGTAGACTTGTGTTTGTGTATGATCGCTAGGCGACCGATTAGCCGGCTGTATCGCACAGCCATACGTACGCGCGGGAAATAAATGCCTTCCGGGAGGACTTTTATGGGGAACTGGCCTCCTATTCAGTCGTTATAGGCAAGGAGAAAACCCGGAAAACTCCAAGCAGCCAGCCTGTCCGACCGTGGCGCGAACCCACGACGAACCTCCCAGTCTTTAGGGTCTGGTCACCACTACGATGAGCGGCAACGGAGACCACTCGCCCACTGGTGGGGGCAGCCACAAGTTGCTTAACTTTCCCGGTAACATTTAAATTACGTGTGGCGCCATCTGTTACGACATTTTGTTTTAAAAACTTTTTATATTTTTAATTATTATAAAATAGCAAAAAGCTTATTTCTGAAGGTAGGGTTGAGCTTTATAAAACATTGTAAATGCTGATAACGAATAAAATCGTCATTAAGTTCGACCCTACTCACGACCCCTTTTATCACTAAATTCCCTCGACCTTTAACCACCAAAATTTAATAGCATCATTCCCTAATACGCAAACCTCCAGCAAAATTTCAGAAATTTTCGACAAAAAGCACAAGTTATTAAGCTTTAAAGATGGTGAACAAAATCGTGCAACACACAGACACACACACAAACATCCATACATACAGAAAAAAAATTGAATTTTTTAAAATTTCTCGACGTTTCAAGGTCCCAAGTCCAAAAATGTAAAAACCTTTGGGAGTCATTTTTTGACCAATCACCATACTTTCCTTCTGTTGTATATAACAGAGATGGGAAAGTATTAATATATTTTTTACATAAGATTCATTTAAAAAGTTCTCATTTATTCTATTCCGTGGAAGCGGTGTCCAGGATGTGATCTGGACCTCCTTATGTCATGCATCTTTAAGAGTCGCTTAACCACGCTTAATAGCAGTTACAGACTTCGTTATTTATATATTTATTTATTATTGAGGTAGATATATTTTATTAGTGTGTAATTTCTTTGAAAGTATAAACTATTTATAACTAACAATTTGGTAGTTAATTTTATCAACTATTCTTTCCGCTACTGTAACTAATCGGAACTGTTTAATCATGCGCCAGGTGCCGACTGGATGGTCAAGGCGTCAGCCTACTCTGGGGATCCGAAATCTAATTCGGATGGTTGAAATGTGCCCAGATATGTCGGGCCCCATTTCTCAACATCCGGCCACCTCATTGTAAGCCTGTCCGATTTCACGATCTTAAAAAAGTTCTTAATTAATCTGGGGTGCTTATCCTTTTCGTTTCAGTTGGATCGATCTGCAAGATCGGATCATTTTTTGTCACGTGATACGAATCGCTTCCGTGAGTGAGAGTTGGCGGAAAGTATACAAGTAAGATCAATTGTATTTCCTCCGTGAATAAAACTGCTCACATAATGGCAAAATGGGAGAGTGTACGCCATACAATCTCTTTTAATACTTATTTTTTCATCTCAGTTTATCGGATATTTTAATAATGTCTTTACTTACCATTTACTAAGTTTTAAATATTTTTCATTGACAGTTAAACATATTTCTTTGTTGTCAACTATAAGCTTGACTTTAATCATGGAGGTTGTCATCTTTAATATTTTTTATCGGATTCAAACGATCCTATCCTCCATTCGGATTAGTTTGATCGCGATCAAGTCGATCCTAGATAGCGTTTGTAAATGCGGATAGTGATTGATCAGATAGTTCATTTGTATAGGATCGCGATCAAACTAATCCGAGTGGAGGGTAGGATCGTTTGGATCGGATAAAAAATATTAAAGATGGCGACCACCATGACAGTTACAGTTCGTTTGTATACGGAATTTGAACGATCTTAAATTTATATACATTTTCGGTAAATCGAATTTTTAACGATATAAATAGACTATAGGTGTACAAATTATACACATATCTTCAATTAAATCAGTAATTATTGTTTAAAAGTGTATGAAAAATATTACAATAGCTTATATTTCAACGTTTTCCTCCAGCTTACAGGAAATTTGTTTATTCAGACAATATAAATCTCTATTAAAAATATTCCTCGTCACGTGGTTACAAAAAAAATGAAATTGTTTAGTAATAAAAGCGAGTGGAACAATATATTCTAATGATTAAATAGTCTAAGCAAGTCTAAATTATTAAGAAATGAACCGAAGTAAAATAAAAATCACAGTATTTAGAACATAAGCGAAGGCCACAAATTGTTTTCATTCAGATTTTAATGATAAATCACATTTTTACCTAACCTTGTATCACTCTCGGACTCGTACAGCATTGTTCTCTCGTACGATGTTTACGGAATTGAATTCGATCATGATACTTGATTATACTATGATTAAACTTCGCTACATAAACAAACAATCTTGGATTCGAACTAAAATTGAAGAAAAAATTAGTAGTAGTAGTAGTGACCGTGTTAAGTATTAAGTAATTTGGTGTGTGTATGTCTTTAGTGTTAATGGTAATTACTAATCATTGTAAGCATAAAATTAGAAAACTGTTGTAATTACATGCAAGTTAAAAGGACTTGTAAAACTATTAAAAGCTCGGTCGAGTCTTGGAAATGAGGGGCAGAGAGACACAAACCGACAGAAGTATATCCGGTTTCGTCAGAGATTATGTCAGTCAGAAAACAATGACGTTCAACAACGAGTTTGAACGGTCTTTTTTTTTATTATCTTGTAGCCGAATCAAATCGTGACATTTTTAAACTAGTTCTGCCGAACTCATTTTGTCCTACTCAATAGTCAAACTCGTTCCGTTAACGATTTAATACACTTGAAATTTGTTTGGTAAACGTGTAAGTCGGGAGTTTATTAATGCGAATTTTGTATCATTTAGAATGATTACAAATATCCAAACACGCTTTATATGAAAGAATCTACTTATGTTTGAACTAAACACGTACAGGATGTTCAATATTTAAACACCAAACCCAGCTTTGAGAGTTATTTCCACGGTGATATTTTAAGAAAAATGTCATACTGAATTTATAAACTGTATTACTACTACATAATTTAACAAAACATTACGAGATTATCTGAAGGAAAATGCTCGTATATAACTTATTTATGCTAGTAAAAAGCAAAACTAAAAAAAGTACTTTAAAAAAATTCCCATTCAAATAGCTCAATTCTTTAAAAAATTCATTTTTAATACCTTTTAAGTAAACACCTGTCTAAATTTCCGGCGACGAATATAATATTTAACTAAATTTGTCTAAAAACGAGTAAGACACGTAAAATTTTTAGTAAAACCCTACAACGTTTTCTTATAATAAATTATTAATATTTTAAATAATTATCTTATTTTTATAATTAAAAAAAACCCAAGTAAAAATGACTTCTTCAAAATGAAATATCACAAATGGACGTTTATTAATATTTGAACTCGTTACATGATATGTTTGAAATGCTATAGTAGAAAGAACATTTCGTACAAAAAGCGTTTTCGATCAATCCATTTTTTAAAAAATCAAGATTATTGTTAAATAGCAAAAATCCAAATTTTAAACAACTCTTAAAATACAAATATATTTCTCGAAGGGCAAAAATGGAAAATCGGTGCCTCCTCTATCCTATCCATTGCACATTTTTTTTTTTTGGAGTATACACTACAAGATGCATTTCTGTCATTTATTTTTTTTTTTTTATATGGATCAATCGATCACCTATTGCCAGTCATCTACGGAAGACACCCTAAACAACCGAGCAGCACTTACATGGCGAGACTCCGGCATGACAAAAATATATATTTATGTTTATATAAAAGCACCATAAACGTCAGGAATGACTCGCGTCTTAATATTCCCACAAAGTGGCTGTGGCCGAACCGTTTCCGTTCACTTTGAAGGCCCCGTTTTTATCTGCCACAACGTAATTGCCGTGGATGGTCTTGATGCAGAGCTTCGACGGTTCTCTCAGCTCAATGGAGAAACCTTGCTTCGTATCCGAATCTACTGTGATTGTACCGTCTTCTGAAGCATTCCAGTATTTATTATTGGTCCCTAAAAAAATATAAAAAAAAGTCATAATACGTATATAATAATCTTAATTATATATACAGATTCTAATAAATTTATAAATGCTGTAATTATGACAGTACGATCATAAACAAGTAGGACTGGTCTTACATTGTAGATTAGTCACGAATCTATCAAGGAATTCGCTCCCCTACACTAAATAATAAATTTAAAATCGTCAAGCCTTGCTTGCACCTTTTATTAAGTGTTTTAGTATCTAATAGGCTTTTATGGATAAGGATATTCACTTGTTATATTACATTTCCTTGCTATAATATGCACTTTACTCAAGTGTATTTAACATATACACTTTACTCACTTCATAACAATCATCGCGAGAAAAAGAAACACCAAAATTTAACTTAACAGGTACCCTTTTTTAATAGGAACACCTCAATTATGAGAATTGATATTTGGATCCACAAAAGATTGAACTGACGAAATAGTGTTTATTGCATTTCACCCAGCATGAAAACTTATTTGATGAATAAGGAATAACGAATGAAAGGCAATATTCGTGTATATAATTATATATTTTAATTGTGAAATATTTTAAAAAATTCTATACGAATTAAAAAAAAAACAAGCAAAAATGTTCACTCACACATTAAAGTATTGTTTGGCTCACTTCACTTGCCACACATAATACTTGTCAATATTATTGTAATTTAAGTTAGCAGAATGTATAATTATCAAATATTTGCATAAGTTAACAAAGCTTGAATAAGTTTTGCGCTTTAATTATCATTTCTAATTATTTTAATTTATAAAACTTTTGCCTTTTTTTTTTTCAATTATGCATGATTTATTTTTAAATTTTTTTCAGTTATTATTTAACTATTCAAATAGATTTTTTAATCTAAAATACATTTCAGAACTATTGAGAGAAAAATTTAAATAAATTAAATCATTTCACAGACTAAATTAAGATTTGATTGACTTTGTTTTTAATTTCAGACCGTATCCTAATGCTTTGATGATCTTGAAGATCGCTAATAAGCAAAGAACAAGCGATGCGAGAACTATATGCATCAGTGAGCACACTTGGGTGTTATATTTTGCTACTAAATTCTGTCATTCTAACTGTAGATATATATATATATATTAATATTTTACTGTAGATTAGAAAGAACAGCCAAGACCTATCACAGATAATTGTCTGTTCGGCTACGGGAAAATCGTACAAAAATTCGATTTAATACAGGAAGAGAAATGTGCAATTTTATATTTAATGAACCTCGTTAGTTTCAACAATTTGAAACCGTATATGTACGCATTTTTTCTGTATTACGAAGAGTAATTTGTATCGAACCGTTTCTTCTTCTTCTTCCCGTCCCAAATGCCGAGTAATTATAAAAAAGAATTAAAATGAATTTGCACATTATAAAAACAATTCTACGTTTTATCGTTTGGGATAATAATAATAATAAATTTATTTTTTTCCTCTTGTCAATAATCTAGATAATAAATATCGAAATGATCATTGATCCGATTTTTCTTGCTACAGCTAACGTTCAGTTCTAATTATTTGATTAAATTAAGATTAATTTCGCCTTTCAAAAATGTAATCATCAATTGTTACATTTAAGATTAAATGATATTTAAATTATTTTTTTTAAATAAAATCGAATTACACGGTAAATTTTAATTAAAGTCAATTGTAAACCTTATCTCGATACTTCGAATATAATAATGAAGAATTCATCATCTTAAAGCATTAATTTCTATTTAAACTATGATAATTTAGGAATTTATAACGGAAAAGTATGCTATGAAAAAAAAAAAATTCGTCCGAATAATTTTACCATAGATTAAATATTAAGTTTAAACAATAGCAATGTATTTAATTAGTACTATAACAGCATTGGAACTTAAGATAATTTTAGTGAAAAGAGCATATCTATTCTTTTAGTACTAGATTGTTAAAATAGGTTTTAAAAAGAAATGATAATTAGCTTTATTATGTTAAAATACAATAAACAATATTTAAAAAGAATACCTTTGAAATAATAAATGCCTTTTTTGTCATCTCTTTCGATGAATGTTGTTTCGTAAGAAGCTTTGTTGCATTCCAGCTTCATGGAAGAACTACTTTTATAACCAACAAATCCTTGTTCACACTTCAATATCAGTGTGACTCTGTTCATTAGGAAAAAGTGAAATTTCTCCATATCTTCCATTTTGTCGCTATTTGCAAATAGATGACCACTCTTCTTGATGGCAACGTATTTACCATTATTGGCTATGAAGCCCACTGTGCCATCTTCTTGCCACATTAGATTAAAAAGGCTATTGGAAGAACTATAAAAAAAAATAATAATAATAAATAAATTTTACATTAATAAAAACTGAAAAAAATGAAGGGAATTGAATTAAAAGAAACATACCCTTTATCCGCATTAGCCTGAATACCTCCACTGCTTTGCAACGTCCAATATTTATCCTGCATGGTGCGTATGTACCATCTTTTGGTGCCATAATCGAATTCTAATTGGAATGTTTCGTGATCCGAGATTTCTTCTTGATTTGCAGTTAAATCGACTCCTGAAAATGAAATAAATTCTATGAATTATAATTCGTTAAAAAGATAAGAAAATAACTTGTTCAGCATGTATTGTATCAATTTGTATAAATTTTATATTCAAGTTATTTCACTATCACGTTGCTCATATTACTGAATGTTGCTGATGAAGATAAAAAAAAAAAGAAACTATTGTATAAATCTGTCTATTGTTAAGCTGACGTTATTCATTCTATTATCTGAGAAAAATTCACGTACATTGCATTATGTAATTTCAACAGTCAAAATTAATATTTTTCTAACGCATCATTTATGATTAATATACACTTCCTATCCGACATTTTTAACGTTCATTAAATAGCAACTTAAATAACAGGTCATTTATATCCTGTTAATTCCTTGTAATTCTGCAAGTTGTTGTAAAGCCATAAAAAAAAAAAAGTGTGTGTAGGAAGGTGATAAAACATTGTATAATAAGCTAGAGGACAAATTCTTTCGTCAACCAGTCTAGTTTCTTAAGAAGAAGTGCCCCTTTATGTGACGTTCTCAAAAATATTGACAGTTCGAGTGTCGGAATTTAACAGAAAAAAAAAAGGGAGGGCCTCTATTCAATCACGTGTCACTTAACAATGGTGCGGTGTCTACGGAAACGCAACTGACCAACTTTTGAAAAATTTAGAGTTCAACGATTCATCTTTGAAATTTTTCTAAAAATAAAAATTATTTGCCCTTCAATTTTTCGATTATATTGGAATTACTCAAGCGAATTATAAAACTTCCTGTCTAGAACTTATTTGTCGGATTTCTTTTTATATATATATATAAATTACCCGAAGATGAATGATACTCGACAGGTTAATGGGACACCCGATGTGTAACCTGCTATGTGATAAGTACAAGAGCAGTCAATATTATTATTTTTTTTTTATATAAAACTTGTTTATATCTATCCTCGTTGGCGTTCAACATTTAAAAATCTCGACCTATATGAAGATAATTTTCATTTGATTTTATTAAAAAAAATGAACGTAACATTTGCAATCGATTAAACAGCAGGAAATAAACACGGAGTTTAACTCACGTGACAAACTTGTTTACGAACAACGAAAATAAATTTAACACGAGAGCGCACAACACCTCTAACGGGCACAATAACTAGTTTATTTGTGAATTAAATCAATATACACTCAACTAACTACAGACAATAGTAAATAGATTTTCTTTAGCAATGCTACATAAAACCATGGGCTTTTTTTTTTTTTACACAGACGGGAAGCAGTTTTCTAAGAACCTAAATGAAACTGTATTCTCATAGAAAAGTCTAAGCGAAGCGTGCAAACGCTGACGCATAGACCAATTGCACAATATTTTCTTTGACAAAAGGTGACACTCGACAAAAGAACGAATGCAGTGTAACGACCATACTGGCAACTATTTTCTCATTATTCCAACTAATCTAAACTGCTAGTGCTTTCTCGAAAGGATATCCGTTCTTCCTTCCAGGAATAGATTAGATAGTTAAACTTCCNTAGTATAAAATAGTTAATTTTAGCTCTAAATGATGTACTGTATATTTTATTTAAATAATTTCAAGTATTTAAAAACACAATTTTAGTAGTTATAGTGGTTTTATTTAATACATAAATGAGATGTTGCAAATAACTCATTTTAAATCAGCTATACTAGGCGCGCGCGATAGTCGCATCGCCGCATCGCTAATTTAATAACTTAATATTTAGAACAATTCTTAATTTTAAGCAAAGAATATTCAAATATATTTTATGTATAAATACTATGACAACGTTTTTTTTTTATTAAAAATAATTAAACATTGATTATAAAACAAGTTTACGTCACACGCGACGAATCGCTTCGTATCGGTTATTTAGCTATTATCTCGCTTTGTATAGCTTAATAATCTAAGCAATAGTTAAGGAAGTAATTTAAGAATAAACAAGACTGAAGTATTTATTTTTAATATAAAATTTTTTATAATATAAAATTGACAAGTTAGTGAGCGACGCGAGTGTCGCAGTCTTACTCTTCTATTTTAGTGAAAAAAATATATAAATTTCTTTAAAATATAGTTTAAATTAATATAACCGAATATTTGATTAGTTAATAATATTAATTGTCTATAAATTAAACCAATTAAAACATCTTAAAATTAAGTAAACAGTGGAGGAAAATGGAAGAGAATGAAAATCGTATCATAGGCATTTGTGTATCTTAAACTTGCATTTTACCTTAATTTGCAATGCTCTTGTACTCGTTCAACAGCAACTGGCTGACATTCTAGTGTTTAAATTGCCTTCTATTTAGAGTTAGAGCTGCTTTCATCAACGCATTAGCAGACAAATCGAATTGCAACAAGCACAACCCAATTCACACTTTACATACGAATCGAATATTAAGAAAACACACGTCTTTCATGCTTCACCGCTTCTTTCTCACTAATTTTGTACTAATTTTTCTTTAAATATAATTAAATTTATTGATAAATTCGAGAGAACAGCATTAAGGTACCTGTTTATGTATATGAGGTTTGATTTTTATGGAGCCATGTAATAGTTTGATTGCTGAAATAATATAGAAAAACGATATATTCTCTTTTCCTTCTGTCCATTTACAGTGAATTTTTGTTTATTTAACCAGAGAATAATGTATTAAAATTTTCGTTTATACTCAAGAAGAACCACGTAGCCATTCAGGTTACCATCCTATCCAACAGTGGCAACATGGATAAAACCCTTGATGAATGGGCTGACCACATGGAGTTTTCCTCACCTGTCTTATACCTAAATAGAGGAGTCATATGGTCCTTGTCAGATCACCCACGTCTTGCTTTGCCTTATACCACAATCCATCCATTCGAGATCTTATCCTTCCAGTGGCCAGTAGAGTTTTTCGTGTTTTTTACGAGTCTAACACCTAAATAATGGTCAGTTTCCCATAGAAAGTCCTCCCCGAAAGTGTCTTATCCCATCAAGCCAAGCATTCAAAACCCTTAAAAAAATTCTTTAGATTTTACTGAATCTTTGGACTGAATGAGAACTAAATCTTGTATTTTTCTTTTAATTCTCGTGAAGAAATTTAATTTTAAGATAATGATTCGAACTCAAATAAGAACGAAATCTTGTATATTTTTTTTTTATCTTTTTTGTGTGTGGGTGTTAGATTTTATAGTAGAAATAAAGTTTATATAGTTAAATTGTCGCCGAGGCTTTCTATTTTCTGTTGAATATGATGTTTACGTCAGCATGTGGCACCTTGTTGAATTTATCAACTTACAACTCGCCTACTCAGAATTTCATGATCACCTCTTTTAGGAATTAATTAGGATTATAAACGTAAAAAAGTTTAAAATGTAAGCTACACTTCGTCAAAAAATACAGTCCAACTTCCGAACAACAGCCACTGACAAGAATGTAAAAATGGCCGTTATTGGGAGGTAGGATGAACACTGTACAGGACTTGTTCCATACAAAAGTGCATTATTATTTTCTGCACGTCATTTTAAAGTCAGTGGTCATTGCTGAGAGGTTAAAAATATGAGTTATAATGGCCGTTTCCGGCAAGGACTATTGTCATTTTGTATGCATTTTTGTCAAAAAGAAACGTTAATGAAAAAATGACCACCGTTAAGAGGTGGTAGTTGTTGGAAGGTTCGACTGTATATTAATTTTTTGAAATGTATCAGTAATAAAAATAAAAAAGTAGATTACGTTCCTCGTTATAAAAAGGGTGCATTTTCTATCATTTTCAGAAGCAAAATGTCCATTTTCTGCCTCTATAAATGTCAATTTTTGTAAAGATAAATTGCAATTTTTAAAAAATCAGTAATTTCTTAAAATTAAATTCATTGCAACTCCTTCCTAAGATCTAGTCCCAAAAGGAAAATGGCATCAACAATTCTCCTCAAGGCACTACTTCTAAATTAATTACCCAATTAATTTAATTAGATAATAATTAAGAAAAAGCAATATTTAGATATATATAAACGAAGTAACGTTCTTACCTTGTTTAACAGAAACAAATTTTCCGTTAAAAGCAACGAAAGCAGCTTGAGGAATGGAATCTTCCAAAGAAAACATTTCATCTTTGCTAACAGTCTGAGATCTTGTACGTAGAACCGCCTTACTACCAATAGGTGCCAAATACCTTCTTTGGCTATCTCTGAGAGCCAGAAAGCCGCTATGAAATTCCAAGCTGAAAAGGCATTCGGAATTACAACCCTCTACTAATTTTCCATCGGCCTGAAGGTAACGGTTGGTGCAAGTATGTATTGCATACTTTCCATCGTGAAACTCTAAAGTAAATAAAGTATCCTCTCCCCAAGGTGTGTTGGCGTCCACCTGAATCTCGTCCATATCGGTCGATAATCGCGCGTAACGTCGTCTTCCCACGGATCGAAGATTCACTTGAGGCCTGGCTGCCAGGTGCACGGTCCATAATTCTGCCGGACCGGGTGCTTTGGCGGAACAAACTAATTTATCATTACTGGCACCTAAGAAGTATCCTCGGACGGCATTCCTCAAGCCCCAGCGACCATCGTCAGAAACGGTGATGGAAAATTTCGTACCTTGATCTTTCTCTTCCGAATCGCAGGTGACGTTTCCGAATTGATCTACTGCTAAATACTTGCCAAGATGACTTTTCAAACTGATGGCTTCGTCTTCTCCGTGCATCTCCAAGGTCCATAGTTGTTTTTTCTTCAGAGCCGTTCCGTTCGAGTTCACTTTAAAACCGAATGACTCGGCTGTTAGGTATTTATACTGACCATTGACCAAACCAACTTGCCATAACTGGCCCGGTTCCCCAACTCCATTGGTACTGTTATGATTTATAGACATGCTCACTGAAAAGAAAAATGATATCTATTATCTCGAATAGATATATTCTATATATAAACAAACAATTTTATGAGCAGTATCAAATATTTTATGCTAAATATAAAAATTCACTGTCGACCAATAATTGACAATTAACACCATCAAATAGAATCAATGCTATTTCAACTATTCCTTTTATCATAAACTGAAGAAAATGGGGAGATAAAACTGTTTACATAGGCTTATCTTCAGTTATCCATCTCAATCATACAATCTTTTGTTTCCTTGTCTGGTTCAGACATTCAAGATATTAGAGAAGTGAAGCTTCTATCGATCGCATTCGTCTTTCACACTCAGAAAACGAAAGAATAGCTATTCATCTACTTCTCTTAATACACACCAAGCAAAAAAGAAGTCTAAAAAGGGAAGACTTAAAGTAACTTTTTAATATAAAAAGAAAATTTCTTTTAACAAAAATAGATGGCTAAATTTGAATTATGCACGGTACATTCATCAGGAAATTTCCTAATCGATTTTCTAATTCCACTATTCAGTCTTTCGTCATGTTCGATACTCGTTACACAGGAATATTTCCAAATTACTCCCTTTTAGTAAAAAAAAAAAAACTTCATTTTATGAAACAGGATATCCTTAAATAAGTCTAAAACTTATTATTTTAATCGTAAAGTTTCCTACTCAAATTATTACTTAAATATATTCAAAAAATACTTAGTTGCATTGTTTTAAAATATGAATGAATCATCGTTTATAATGAATCTACACATTTTTATAAAAGAAAAATAAAATTTTCTATAAAAATGAGTAGAAATAAACATGGCGAAGGATGACCCATCACTTCTTAGAAAATACAACATGGTGCATACCAATGTAACACGATATTTTTAGCACATCCAAATGGCTAGTACAGCCGAAAATGCTTGTCAACATTTGCCCAATCGTTACAATACCAATAATTTATGACCCCCAAATTTTTTAAGGGAACGAGTATACCTTATATAAAAACACACTGGATGGGACTTTTTTTTTTTATAGCTACAAAAAAAATAAATGAAAAAAAAAATAATTTTTTTTTTCATGCTTACTGGAACAATCGATAGACTTCAAAGAAAGTTTTATTTTTTAAAATGGTTTTTCCCCCTTACAATTTTGCGAAGTAGAAACTTTAATTAAGAAACAAAAACATTCAGACGGGGTAAGAATTTCCGGCCGGGAAACAACAATAATAAAAATGTAAGAGAATCCTAAGTCTAAATCTGGACTCGCTCTCTCCCCTCTTTCATAAACAGATTACAGTAATTATCAAATTAAACAACTGCTAAGAAGACTTAAAAAAAAAAGGTTAGAATATCATTCGTTAGTTTTTGTTAAGCCAATAAATATAAACTGCACGCTCAATAAACTCAAAACTTGACCTTAAACTTTCGACGACTGCATTCAAATTTTCATTAATTTAAATACGAAAACTAAAAAAACTAGTTTAGAATTACATTAAAAAAAATAATAATAATAATTCATAATTCAAAATGTAAAGACAAAGATCAAATTCTCGAATTACTCAATAAATCTTGATATACCAAAAGAGAGTCGAAGTCTAACTTATTAATATGAAATAATTAAATGAATACTTTACGTTAATAAGGAGAATATTGGAAAGTTTTAAAAGCGCAAGTAACTAAATTACTGTCACGAACACACACACACACAATCGGAGGAAGTAGAAACGAGGAAAACGTTTTGATTAATTAATAAATGTAAAAAGCATTAAAATAATTTAAGATTAAAACAACGCTTATAATAAAACAGAAGCAAAGAAACCAGATTAATATCTGATTGATGTGGAAGAACAGGTGGTGGCGAGATCACATGACTAGTACAGCTGTGTCACAAAACGAATATTTGTAACGAATTTCGAGGAATTCTTATAACACGTGGAATATTACGAATTTAATCAACGCTTTGTTCCAAAACTGACAGTCAGCAGGGACACACAAATCAATAACCCCCCTAAACTACAGGTCGGTAGCCGGCCTTGTCACCTCTATAGGTCAACACAAATACGGGGGGAAAAGAAAAAAAAAAAAAAAACAGGATATTCTAAAATTTCTAGAAACTAGACACTAAGATATTCTAACGTAACACTATAGAATATAATAGAAAACAGAAAATTTAAGAATAAAGTAAAATATATTATAGACTCACCGGTATCTCTTGTTCACAATCGAGCGAGGAGTGCTGTTCTAACTAGAGTCGCATAAACTTTTATCTCAGTTGACAGATTGGCACCCTTTTTTACCCTGGTGTGTTGGGTGGTTGTCCCCAATTCGCACACCACTAGTTCATAAAATCTCGTTCTACGGCTCGGCTAAATGGTGGATGCTTCACTTGACTGGGAAAATGCTCCAATCACGTGACGGACCGGCGACCAATGGAATAAGCCACCGGCACGTGACCGGGATAGATTGTAACTAAGACCCCTAAGGAGACTTGTTCTGGTTCATGCGATTCCGAATACTTTACGAAATGCTTAAAAGATAATGGAATCGGTTAATAATCGGATTGCATGCGCCATTCTCTTTAATATATTACAGGATTCCTCGTCTCGTTCGTCTACTTTTTTTTCTTCTTCTTCTTCTTCTTCTTTCAATCTTTGTCTCTTCTTATTTGTATCCCTAGGAAGACGTTGTTATTGACCTAATTAAATCCATTCGAGTTTTTTTTTTTTATGAATAAAAACCACTCGATTCTTTTATTTTATTAACCATTCTTAACGAACACGAGTTTGACATGCAAATAAATCTCTAAAAAAATAGTTATAAAAGCGCGTGGTGATTTATTTTTTTAAATCGAAATGCTGAACTTATTTTACAAATCTCACTTAATTTTCTATAAATGAAATGTTTTTAAACGAGTTAACGAATTTAAACTTAATAATTCAGACACGTTACACGCCATCTTAATTAAGCCAAGCACCTTCTCAGCGTGAACATTTTACAATTTAATAATATCCCGCTGTTTCTTTTTATCGTATTCGACATCGATTAAAATGCCGAAGAGAACTTCCATCACAAACTAAAACTTTAACGCATCTTCACACCGTGCACCGTTCTTTACAACCGTAATTTGTATGATGCCACTTAACGGAATTTCTCTCCGACTGGCAATAAGTAAGATTCTAGAATTAAATGTGGTTATCTTGTGGGTAGAATCGACACGAGCCTTCATCCAGTTTCTTTTACTCCCCCCACCTTCTTTTTTTTTGTGTGTGTTGTGTGTGTGTGTGTGTGCAGTCTGGGATCCGACCAATTTTACATCCCGGAAGGGGTGGTGGCCTCTTTTGGGTGGGTGAATGACTCACTCTCATTGATGGAGATCTCGGTTGATATTCCGAGTAGAGGGATGTGGTTTCGGCTGTTCGTTCGTATCCATCACGTATTGTTGGAAATAATTATAACTAATACTATTTATCGCTGCTATAATATCCTTTATTATAAAAATAAAATGAAATCTGTTTGAGTTTATTATATTAATATACGAAAGAAATTTACTTTCTTTCGTATATTAATATAATAAACTTTATAAACTCTAATATAATAAACTGTGATGTTAAATTATTGTATTAGACAATAGAAAATTTGAGGTTATGCAAACTTATGCGATCTGAGATCAAATTTAAAATAATCTTTGTGCATCTTGGCAATTTATTTATTTATTTATATTTTAACGCATTTCGCACAATCTATAAATATTACTCTAATAATAAATGTAATTATTTTATATTTTTTCCGGTGGTGACAATAAAAATCATTGAACTTTCTTAATTTAAATGAATCTTTTTTTTTATTTCTTTCGTGGTAACTTTAAACTTTATAGTTACAAATGATGATTGTATCATCAATTAAGAAGTCGCGTGGATCCACCCTAAATTCCGAGTTGTCAGACGTCAGTTAGGATATTGAATTTCAAACAGAAATGACATCGAAATCGTATGAATAAAATTATCAGTGGTGAAATGTTTCTGCTTATTCGTACATTAAATAATATAACGAATAAAATATATTGTTACTTTAGTTTATAGAGCATGTTTTCAGAGACCAAAGATTGCATTTGAAGAGGTAAAACTTTTCAGCGCCCTTTCTAAATTTAGTTTTAGGTTGGGAGAGATGGAATTTTTATCTTTCTAGAGAAAAACTAACTTATCTCCCACTTAGAATGCTTTACGCGTTCCAAATGGAAACAGAACAGTTACAAAAGATGATGAATTGTTTTAACATTCTAACTCGAACATTTGACAAGATGAAAGAAACATTCAAAGCTCGACGTATGGCTGTTCAAATAAAATACATAGTTATTTTTAGAAACTTTAAATTATATATCGTAAAAACAATTGGATAAATCATTAGAATTTCAGAATAAACTTAAAATATAATGATTATAAGGTTCTATCGGTGTATGAAGAAGATCTATGCATCTGCTAGTGATTTATGTGAGTTGTATTAATCCGACGCTCTACCTTATCAGTTAAATGACATAGAATCATCAATTATCTCGGTATCTGTACTGAATAAAGTAACCATCAATAAGCCAAGAGTTACAATAGAATATATAGTCTATATAGTATAGAAAGGAAGGAACGAATTAATTTATAGTCGAATGTGAAAGGCAATATTGGACGAATTACAATCGAAAATCCCGAATGGAATGTTTATCTGGTCCTGGGTGGCTACTGCTGCGAACATAAGCATTAATCAATAAGTGATATAAAGTCACCATCGTAGAAAGCAGTTATCAGGAGACCGTGCAGGTACAGTACCAATCAATAAAGGTTTCAAAGGTTTTTTTTTTATTACTTTATGCAAATTTTCATTTTAATATCTTTAAACGTTATAGTTATTAATATTCATTATTTAATATAACTTTTATAGAATGGTGAAAAATTAACGAGGAAGAAATTCGTTTTATGTTTAACACGAATTATTTTACTATATATATATATATATATATAAATGGATTTATTTTAAAGTTAGCTAACAAAATGTGCGATCTTGTTAATTATCCATAACATATCAAATAGAAGTTTACCGGGGATAAGGAAATGATTATTAAGAATTATGGAGCAACCATGCGTGTGTATTTCATAAAGAATTTGGTATCAAGTAGCATTTTCTTTTTTTCAGATGAAATTTCGAAGCACTTTTAATTGATACCTGAGAACTCTTCTAATCAAGCGTGCAATTATAAAAGAAAAATATCAATGAAAATAAATTATATTTCTATTATTAACAATGATTTAATACACGATACTGTAATAAATTATTTGGATCGAACTTTACGCAGTTAAGATTCATTTTATAAGAGATTTTAAAGAAACTATTTTAAAATTTTCTTATATATTTATACTGTATAACGTACTCAATTCACATCTTAACGAGACAATGCTTTATATTTCTAAAGTTTTGTAAATTAATAATTTATAAGCATTTATGATATTTTATATATTACAATCGTATCGTGTTTTCCTGATAAAATATTCTAAATATTTAGTTGTGAAGAAATTAATACAGTTGTAATATGTTTTAGATCTATGACGGAGGCCCCTTTCAGGTCGGACATCACCCAGGACACATTCCAGAGTGGAAAAAGGCGAAAATGTAAAATTGTCATATATTATTTAATTAATAAATTTGTAATTCGTCGAAAATATTATTTTTTAATTATTAATGAATATATTTCACGTTTTAAACATGCTATAGTAAGCTATGTATACAACGTCATCATATATGACTAATAGGTATAGGACAATGCTAAACTTACACAGCAAAAATATTCATTTGTCATTTATTTCCTGAAATGATGAAATTTCTTACTACACACACACGAAATTTTTAGAATTTATTTTTTTTTTTTTTCATTCAGCAGTTTGTTTTCCTCCAAATTTAATACTCCATAACGTAGTTATGTCAACTGGTAAAGACAGAACGACCCACATAGCTTGAAATTAGGGATAAAGCAGGATAAACACAAGAAACAAAATCAATAAGCTGGACGTATTTTTGATATCAGGAATGGACTACCAAATAAGGTTTGCTTCCGCCTTTGGGGCAACCGTTGGATGTAACTATTAAGATCGACCAACACGGAAACGGCTTGTTTCGCTCCAACAGAAGAGATATTGTCTTCAAAATGGTTCAGGAAACGATAAACTACCCTTTTTTTTTATTATTTTTTCTAAATTCAACCGTAAATTTATTGAAAAATTTCCAAAAGTATTAAAATTTAACATCAGTTACGCTCCGTCGCTATTTTTATATTCTTTTTCTACAAGTTTATTCTTATTTATATTAGGAAAAGTATGTAATCCCAATGACGATGATGATGGTGTATATATGTTCCAATGTCCTTGCCAAGAAGGATTAGAATGTGTTGAAGAAACTAAAGNAAGATAAATGAAGTTCAAGATGAAATAGCATCTCTGAAACATCACAAATCTATAAGAAAACTAATAAAGCTGCATTCCTCTCACTCGATATTCAGCAGCATCAGGAACAGCAAATTATAAAATGTTTTGGTTTATTTCCTATTTAATATAACTTGCAAAATAAAGCTAAGTAATGAAAAATTCATTACTTTCAGTAACTTTTAATTTTACTGAGATGTCTGTTAATATTTTCCAAACATTTTATAATCGGAATTATTAATTACATATAAAATAATTATCTGTATTGTGATAGAATAATGCACGATGGAGTTAATTTCTTATATCTTTTAACATATCAAACAAGAAATTACATTTATAAATTAAACAATACAGTTCCATTTTTGATAAAAAAAATGGATAAAGCTACGATTCTCCTTCTAAAAAAAGTTAATGAAAATGTCCTTTCCCTTTTATTTATACTTTTTAATTCAAGAAGAAACGAATGTGTATAAGAATCAAAAACTTCGTCACGCAATAAATAATTATCTAGAACATATCCTAACTTCTCCTATAGGAACAAAACGTAAAACCTCCCGTGGAGATAGGCGATATAACTTTTTGCCCAAATTTTTGATATTTTAAGTTCGGTCACAGGAGAATGAACATTAGGAGAAAAATAGGTAAAATGCATTCAGGCGGTCTAGAAACGTTCTATCCAAGAATGGATGTAGCGAAGGGTCAGGTGCAAATGTTTCTCAACCCTCATAGTATCTAGGAGGAATGACGGGTCGATACACATGGACAGTTGGCATGTCCTCAGAATGGCGTGTTTTTTTTTTTTTTTTAATCTTTGCATCCTTGATTCTAGCATGGAAAACAACCCGATCGTTTTCCCCCTTCTTCTTGCATTGAACTTTATTGACAGTTAAAAATATCTAATATCGGAAGCCAAACAGATCATAATCTGGATTATTTTTGGATTCTTCCTCCTTTTTCTGCCAAGTGCGCTTCAATTAGCAATTTTTGAAATTTTCTAATGCATAAAAAAAAATATATATATATCTTTCCTCAAAAATTAGCATAAAATACATTAACAATATTCATTAAAATTAATCCATCTACTAGATTACTAAATAAACTGGAGCCTAATCTTAAGAATTTTTATCATTAATAGAGCGATTAAAAAATAATTGCATAATTAATTATTAAAATACAGTGTACAGAATACGCTTCAGTACGTGACACTTTATATAAATTTATAGGCCTTTTTACAAAAAAAAAAAAAAAAAAAATTACAGACAGATTTACTCTAAGAATTATTTTGGCTTAATGGATATTGTCAACTTTATAATCATTCCAACAGAGCGGATCATCAGCATAAAAACTTGTAGAACTTAAATCGGGAAGTGCAAAAACAAGTTTATTCTCTTAAATGATATATATATTTTTTTCAAAAATGCAATATTTAAAATTACAAATTCTACTTCAATTTAAATGGCATAAAAAAAAAGAAAGAAAGAAGAAAAAATTTGGTTAGTAAAGAGCTGAAAACCCTATAACCCAGTTGTTTAAGAAGATAAATCATCAATAAAGCCTAATTTAGTATTTTGACAGAAAAAGGATATGAAACAGATTTACTTTATTCAGGAAGATCTCCGAATTCTAAAAACAAGTGGAGCGTATTTTGCATCCTGAAATTCATAGCCATCAATTATGCTTTTCATCTTCATTAATAATGCAGTTTAACTAAAGTATGACGAAATAACTGTTAAAAATGTCCTTTACCATTCGACTTTTAGTTCAAATCTAAATTATTTGTAGCCATTAACTTTACATTTGCAGATGCAATTTCGCACGAAAAAGTTATTATTATTTTTTTCAATAAAATAATGATTTGATACCTAAAAATAGATTTAAATTCTGAATATTAAATAGAAATGTCCAGAATTTCTCTACTTAAATATTTCCTAATATACAGTTATTGATTAATAAATTTACCAGTATGAATAATACAAAATACATAAACATTTTATAAACATAAATTAAATTTGAAATCTTCATCTTGTATAATGAGCTATTGTAAAAAACACATTTGATTGTATTTTTGTATATTTTTTGGTATAATTACTTTCAGTATTATCATATTTACACACATTATTTAAGTTATTCAAATTTGAATTAATTACTTTACCTAAATTCTTTCATTAAAAGTATTTTTCTTATTCTCTCTCTCACTATATAGGCCATATGTATATATATTAATATATATATATACATATATATCTATTAATTGTTTCAAACTTTGTTAAAATATATTTAAATTTCCCTTTTTCATTAAATTTTTCCAGAATAATGTGAGGACAATCTTTTACTTATAAATCAATCATTAAATCATATAAAAGATTTAATATTTTATAAATATTGTGTATTTTCTCAATATCTATTAAACACTTTTACAATTTTATCTGTCTTAATATTCTATCAATAAAAACTTTCAAAATGACAAAGTAGGATCAATAGAGTTAATGTACATTGAGGTCAATACCTAAATAACTCCTGCTGCCTTGATTAATACATTTTTAATTCTTGATAATTTTTGAAAAAGTTAAATATACATTAACATGATAATTTATTGAACTAAATTTGCTATCACTCTATATATTATAACACACCTAGAATAGAATTAATACTATTCTTAACATTATTTATTCAAATCAGTTGTGTATAGTATTTGGTTTATATATATTTTTAATATGGTGTCAAGAAATGACACCATTGATAAACTACAACATGGATCAATTGTTATTATGGATTAACATTCGAAAGATGTATATGACAACTGACATTTGAATTTATTACTGTAAATAAATTATTGAAGAACAGTTGAAAAAATGAATAGTAAACCTGTCATAACATTGAAAAGATAAATGAAGTTCAAGATGAAATAGCATCTCTGAAACATCACAAATCTATAAGAAAACTAATAAAGCTGCATTCCTCTCACTGGATATTCAGCAGCATCAGGAACAGCAAATTATAAAATGTTTTGGTTTATTTCCTATTTAATATAACTTGCAAAATAAAGCTAAGTAATGAAAAATTCATTACTTTCAGTAACTTTTAATTTTACTGAGATGTCTGTTAATATTTTCCAAACATTTTATAATCGGAATTATTCATTACATATAAAATAATTATCTGTATTGTGATAGAATAATGCACGATGGAGTTAATTTCTTATATCTTTTAACATATAACACATAAATAAAAATTCACTTGACCTTATCATTATCTTGTAAGCAAATGGATATTTATATTCTATTAAAGAAAACGAAATAAAGGGATGAAAGTCTGTTTTGCAGATGTGAAATTAATCTTTTCAAAACTAAAATTATGTATTGGGTTGTACAATTTTTTCTAGGCTTTTTGAAGAAAATTTTTGATGGCTTCAATAAAATCAAAACGATGTTATATTAGGGTAAGTTATAGCTATTTCAAAGATAAGAGAATCACAAGAACTATCATTAAAAATTATTTTGAATTTGATATGTTTTTAGTGACTAAAAGAGAATAAAAAATGCTGTTTGTTTCTCATGTGACCAGAGAAAATGTTGCAGAAGCTACTATAAAAACCTATGCAGTTTATGGAGAAAATGCTTTAACAGAAAACCTGGCAGTTTTAAAAATGTTAAGGATGAAAAACCAGATGTTAAAAATGAGTTAATCAAGAATACCCTTGACTGAGGACCTAACAAGGATTAGAATTAAAATTAACTCTAAAATGACTATAAAAGAGCTGCAAAGACTTCCAAGACACAATTAAAGTTTTTAAAGAACCTAAAAGAACTAGGCTAAGTGAAGTTCTAGAATGCCTCATCAGCTCTGTGAAAAAAATTTGTTCCATTAATATATCCAGTAGGATGCTGTTTTGACATATATTTTGAACCATCTGATAATGGGAGATGAAAAATTAGTAGTATATGATATTGCACTAGGATTAGCATTAACTACCCTAAAGCTAATGCTAATCAGAAGATATCTGTTTGGTGGAATTGGAAAAGAATCATTTGTTATGAACTATTGATATATAATGAAATGAAAATGATAAGTACTGCCAACAACTCAGAAGTTTAAAAGAAACAATAGTCCAAAAGCATCAAGTATTAAGCTATAGATGAGGAATCATAGTCCATCAAGACAAGCTTTTTGGGCTGCAATTTAAAAAAATTGTAGGCCTATAAATTTCCACTAGCCCTAGCACGTAACATTAGTTTTTACACAAAATTATTATACCTATATACTTGCAACTAGACACAATTTGAAATAATTTGTATTATGAAGTTACTATCGTCATAGTCTGTACTTCTGAGCGTCATCTGTCCGCCCTTCCTTAATCTTGAGAACAGAGTTAGATAGATGAAAGTCGAGACCAGATATAGAAAGCCTAGAAGCAGGAGGCCCCAATTATCTATACATGAACTTCTGATGCAAACCAGAAGTCACCTTATTTCAATTCAAAAATTTCCCCCAAAAGATGTTAGATAGATGTTGACTGTCACCACTCCATAGCTAACAGAAAAGTATGATGTACAAAGGCAAGACACTATAGTACTAATTTGAGATGGAGAGCATATACTTTAAAGTAAATAAATTAAAAATTGCAGTCTTGTATTGTGATGTTACAATAAATAATTGCTCATTCCTTATAAAGATTAAGTAATCTTCAGATAGACAATAATAATAATATTAAAATATATTAATTCAAGATTTATATACTTTAAGAAACTGTGAATGGCATAATGTTAAATAATATTCAGATTATAAAATTTGTGCATGAAAGCTATCATTTTTCCATGCTTATAAATGCATACCTTGCATAATGTAAGAGCATGCACTTATATGTACTGTACCAGCTTACTTTGGCTGTACTTATGTGTCAATCAAAATACAAATGTTTTGATAACAGAAACAACTCATTGACATCTCTGTAATAACCATCACACAGGCCTACATGATACTGGAATTTTTGAAATTGCAACTGTTTTACAGTAATTCAATCACGCTGATCACAAATATCACATAGATTTTTCATATAAAACAGGTCACAGCATTATACAAACAGCAAAATATTCTACTTTTAATTGGAAAGTGAAACGATACAGTGAATGCAAAAAGTATTTGTACACTGCCTAGTTTCAATTAAGTCCAACCTTTTCAGCATTATTTTATGCAAGTAAGTCAACATGATGAATGCATCGTGTTTCTTACGGGGTGACACTACACGAATCATTTAATAGTGAGTGCAAGATCAAATAAATTCTACATTCTCAAAGCCAGTACTCAAACTTGCTGCTACGCAGCACATAAAAAGCATTCATACATCTGACCACAGAATTGTGTTAACATCTCTGCATGACTTAATTTCTGAATATACCTAGTGTCATAGTGTCACTTGTCTCTACTGGTGCCCTATCATCAGGCCATTCTACTGAAACTGCAACAGTGACTATTTGCAGAAGTATAAGTTAAAAGGGCAAGGAAACTACTGAGACAGAAGAGTTATAGTTAAGCTTCACAATCAGATCAAACCATTAAATAACATATCAAAGCTGGCTGAGTGGCCTCAATCAACCATTCAAGGCATTATTGATTGAGATTGAGAGACATTGAAGAATAAACACAGAACTGGCCATTCCAATATCCTGACCAAACCAGATAAATCTCTAATAATTTATTGTATCAAGAAATACCCTAAGATTAGTGCTCTAATGATAGCTGCTGACTTGGGTAAGAGGTGTGAGAGTATCAGCCAGTACAGTGCACAATGTGTGCAAACAACAAGGTTATAATGGTCAAGAGGCAAGAAATTCTGGTTGAACAAACAAAACCAGAAGAAACGTCTTCATTTTGCTTTACAATATGATAATAAGGACGAAGACTTTCTGGAAATGGATGGTATTCACTGATAAAAGCAAATTCAATACTTTTTGCTCCAATGGAAAAGGGTGATTTGAGAAAAAAGAATGTACAGAACTCACATTATTTGATTTCTACAGTAAAACATAGAGATGAATCTGTCCTTGTATTGAGCTGCGTGAATGCTGTACGGGTTGGAAAATTTGCACAATGAGGGGAATCATTGTCCACAAGCATTACATAAACATTCTATGGTCTAACCTTTCTAGTAGTGTGAATAAAATGGACTTCCAAGACAACCAAGTTTTTATGCAGGAAAAAGATCCATAGCATACTGTTCATAATATCAAAATGTGGCTAGCATACAAATTCCTGCACAACTCCATTCTCTTCCCCAATCTACAAAAATTAATCCAATAGAACATATTTATGGAAAATTCTTGTTTTCAACAAGAATTTTCCATAAAAAGAAAAAGTGCCTCCAAAAAGATCTCAATACTATAATAGCAGAATGGAACTCTATACCATCTTCCGTAACACCTGTAGGTGACATCAATGCTTGCTTCTCTGTGCAATCATAAATGCTAAGGGAATCCCTATAAAGTACTGAATTCAGCAAGAAACCATCTTATTTTTGGGAATATTTACAGGTGTATATTTATTATACAGTAAGACCCCGCTTAATGCTGATTCAGTATAACGCAGTCTGCTTGATGCTTAAAAAACGCTCAAAATTTACACGGTATTTCATTGATTCATATATAATACAATTATTCCCAAACACGAACCAATCAGAAAAAGGTGGCAATTTGTTGTAGCACTGTACTTCCCTTAAATCTGTTTGTTTGGTGCAATTTTGGAAAAAATATAACATCATGGATGTCATAGGAAATATCAACTTCGCTTGGCAAGAATTAACTGATAAATGCATGAACAAAGTGTGGCAACTAGTTATAGCTGAAGGTATCCAAGAATTGTCATCAAGAAGAGCCTATCGCTGTGTCATTAGGTTGATAAAATTGTCAACTTAAATCAATACAGGAGATGTAGACAAGCAGGATATTATTGGTGTTACTGGGGAGAGCCTTACCAACAAAAACCTTCAAGAACTGGCAGAACAAGGAATTCATGTAGAACTGGAAAATAGATTCTGAAGACGAAGAATCCAAAAAATTCTCTAGTTTTCCTTAGTAAAAGTTTGATAATGATAACCAAAATCGTTTATCAAATTGTAGCTAATGATCCAGATTTTGATAGGAGTGCCAAAGCAAAACGAGGCATTTTGGATGCGATCTTCTGCTACTGACGTATTTGCTTAAGGAAAGAAAAAGAAAGCGACCAATGAAACTATATGACATTGCAAAAAACAAGAATTTCAGAAGAGCCAGGACCTTTGTCACAAAAAATTAACTTTACATTTCTGTGCGCATATGTTTGTGTATTATTTAACACATATTATTATGCAAAAATTTATATAAAAATAACTTAAAATTATGCGCTTTGTCATCTAGGAACACATTCCGTGCCTTAAGCAGGGTCTTACTGTACTTGGAAAAAATTGACATTTTTTTTATTTTTATCTAACACTATCTTTTTTGATCTTAAATCATTTCTATATAAAGTTTGCTTAATGTTTTATTCCATTGACAAAGCACCCCTTAATCTTCATGTAACTATCATTAAATGTATAGAGTGGAACCTGTATGAATATTTATTGCACTTGCTATAGTTGGCTCTATAATAGATTGGAAAGCGAAACAATAAATGGTGCTACTATATCAATGATTGTGTAGGTTGGTTTGTGTTTTGGCACAAAAGTCATACAGGCTATGCTATGCCATGACAAAATAATTGTGTAACATTTTGTGAAAATTCATTTGAAACTGTGTTTGAAGTGTATTTCACTTATTTTAACTTGTGTGTTGTTCTTTATTAATGCATTATGATTTCAAGAGGCTGTGTTAATAGCCCAGATTCATCTTATGTATGAAGTAATTTTGTAATGAAGTCAGTACAATATAACAGATTTTGTCAAAAAAACATGTATTTTGTAATCAAACCTGGGAGACCAGGACAAGAAATGGCCTCTATATAGTTTTTCACATGTTGAACTGAGAAAACAGATTCAAGGCTAGAAAAACTCTTTCATTTGCTATTTCAATGGTATGGCAAGAGTCAGTGACTCACGAGAATGTTATTTTTGTTTGATCCTTTGACAACAGCAGTAACGAGCTACAATAAAAAAATGAAAGTATATCGTTTATTTTCTGCTGTCAGACATATTGCACAGTCCTGATTTTCTGTACTATCACCTCCTACATCATGAAATCTCTCATCAAAATCACAAATTTAGTTATATTGCAGCAAAGTCTTAAACATTTGTTTAAAGAAACAGAAAAATTCTTTAAGACTAATTTTGTTTTATATTTTCATTCATTAACTGTATTTTCTTTTCATATATGATATTTTAGAAAATTTTATCATTATTCAATAAATCTTGTATTGTATGTTATCCTTAAGAAAATTTAACTTGATTAATTTCATGATTTTCTTTTCACAACTGTGAAAATTTCTTACATTGTGGACAAAAATAATTTTATTTTTCAAATTAGCATAGTACTGTACATTTAATCTAAATTGTTTGAGTTAAATTTAATTAAACCTAGTCAAAAAAATAAATTTTGTAGATATGTTATTAAAAACAGTTTTTACTTACTTTGCATAAATGATTTTGCCCAGTTTATAAGAGCATGCTCTGATATATGCAAAAATATGGTAACAATTTTTCTCAAAATATTAAATAAATTTTGAAAAAATTAAATATAATTAAAATGAACGTTAATGAAGTCAAGCTAATAAAAGAAATTTGTTTTGATGTATTCTTTTAGAATAGCTATGGTATATAATAAACATCTATACCGAAAAAATATAGTTTTATAATGTAATAGCAATTTTATTTACTACTCAAATTTCAAATTGACAGTTTATTTACAACCATCAATAGCACAATATTACACTTTAAAACCACGACTCTTCCTTCGACCACGAGCTCTCTCAAATTTTCTTCCCTTTGATCTAACATAGGGCCTATAAAAGAAAATATTTGTTATTTTAAAACATGAAAATCAACAATTTGATTATATTTAATCCAATTAAGATTTCAAAATTGCAAATAAATGATATNTTTTTATCATTAATAGAGCGATTAAAAAATAATTGCATAATTAATTATTAAAATACAGTGTACAGAATACGCTTCAGTACGTGACACTTTATATAAATTTATAGGCCTTTTTACAAAAAAAAAAAAAAAAAAAATTACAGACAGATTTACTCTAAGAATTATTTTGGCTTAATGGATATTGTCAACTTTATAATCATTCCAACAGAGCGGATCATCAGCATAAAAACTTGTAGAACTTAAATCGGGAAGTGCAAAAACAAGTTTATTCTCTTAAATGATATATATATTTTTTTCAAAAATGCAATATTTAAAATTACAAATTCTACTTCAATTTAAATGGCATAAAAAAAAAGAAAGAAAGAAGAAAAAATTTGGTTAGTAAAGAGCTGAAAACCCTATAACCCAGTTGTTTAAGAAGATAAATCATCAATAAAGCCTAATTTAGTATTTTGACAGAAAAAGGATATGAAACAGATTTACTTTATTCAGGAAGATCTCCGAATTCTAAAAACAAGTGGAGCGTATTTTGCATCCTGAAATTCATAGCCATCAATTATGCTTTTCATCTTCATTAATAATGCAGTTTAACTAAAGTATGACGAAATAACTGTTAAAAATGTCCTTTACCATTCGACTTTTAGTTCAAATCTAAATTATTTGTAGCCATTAACTTTACATTTGCAGATGCAATTTCGCACGAAAAAGTTATTATTATTTTTTTCAATAAAATAATGATTTGATACCTAAAAATAGATTTAAATTCTGAATATTAAATAGAAATGTCCAGAATTTCTCTACTTAAATATTTCCTAATATACAGTTATTGATTAATAAATTTACCAGTATGAATAATACAAAATACATAAACATTTTATAAACATAAATTAAATTTGAAATCTTCATCTTGTATAATGAGCTATTGTAAAAAACACATTTGATTGTATTTTTGTATATTTTTTGGTATAATTACTTTCAGTATTATCATATTTACACACATTATTTAAGTTATTCAAATTTGAATTAATTACTTTACCTAAATTCTTTCATTAAAAGTATTTTTCTTATTCTCTCTCTCACTATATAGGCCATATGTATATATATTAATATATATATACATATATATCTATTAATTGTTTCAAACTTTGTTAAAATATATTTAAATTTCCCTTTTTCATTAAATTTTTCCAGAATAATGTGAGGACAATCTTTTACTTATAAATCAATCATTAAATCATATAAAAGATTTAATATTTTATAAATATTGTGTATTTTCTCAATATCTATTAAACACTTTTACAATTTTATCTGTCTTAATATTCTATCAATAAAAACTTTCAAAATGACAAAGTAGGATCAATAGAGTTAATGTACATTGAGGTCAATACCTAAATAACTCCTGCTGCCTTGATTAATACATTTTTAATTCTTGATAATTTTTGAAAAAGTTAAATATACATTAACATGATAATTTATTGAACTAAATTTGCTATCACTCTATATATTATAACACACCTAGAATAGAATTAATACTATTCTTAACATTATTTATTCAAATCAGTTGTGTATAGTATTTGGTTTATATATATTTTTAATATGGTGTCAAGAAATGACACCATTGATAAACTACAACATGGATCAATTGTTATTATGGATTAACATTCGAAAGATGTATATGACAACTGACATTTGAATTTATTACTGTAAATAAATTATTGAAGAACAGTTGAAAAAATGAATAGTAAACCTGTCATAACATTGAAAAGATAAATGAAGTTCAAGATGAAATAGCATCTCTGAAACATCACAAATCTATAAGAAAACTAATAAAGCTGCATTCCTCTCACTCGATATTCAGCAGCATCAGGAACAGCAAATTATAAAATGTTTTGGTTTATTTCCTATTTAATATAACTTGCAAAATAAAGCTAAGTAATGAAAAATTCATTACTTTCAGTAACTTTTAATTTTACTGAGATGTCTGTTAATATTTTCCAAACATTTTATAATCGGAATTATTAATTACATATAAAATAATTATCTGTATTGTGATAGAATAATGCACGATGGAGTTAATTTCTTATATCTTTTAACATATCAAACAAGAAATTACATTTATAAATTAAACAATACAGTTCCATTTTTGATAAAAAAAATAGATAAATTTCATGAGTATTATAACCATGTATATACATACACACATAAATAAAAATTCACTTGACCTTATCATTATCTTGTAAGCAAATGGATATTTATATTCTACTAAAGAAAATGAAATAAAGGGATGAAAGTCTGTTTTGCAGATGTAAAATTAATCTTTTCAAAACTAAAATTATGTATTGGGTTATACAATTTTTCCTAGGCTTTTTGAAGTAAATTTTTGATGGCTTCAATAAAATCAAAATGATGTTATATTTGGGTACGTTATAGCTATTTCAAAGATAAGAGAATCACAAGAACTACCATTAAAAATTATTTTGAATTTGATATGTTTTTAGTGACTAAAAGAGAATAAAAAATGCTGTTTGTTTCTCATGTGACCAGAGAAAATGTTGCAGAAGCTACTATAAAAACCTATGCAGTTTATGGAGAAAATGCTTTAACAGAAAACCTGGCAGTTTTAAAAATGTTAAGGATGAAAAACCAGATGTTAAAAATGAGTTAATCAAGAATACCCTTGACTGAGGACCTAACAAGGATTAGAATTAAAATTAACTCTAAAATGACTATAAAAGAGCTGCAAAGACTTCCAAGACACAATTAAAGTTTTTAAAGAACCTAAAAGAACTAGGCTAAGTGAAGTTCTAGAATGCCTCATCAGCTCCCTGAAAAAAATTTGTTCCATTAATATATCCAGTAGGATGCTATTTTGACATATATTTTAAACCATCTGATAATGGGAAATGAAAAATTAGTAGTATATGATATTGCACTACGATTAGCATTAACTACCCTAAAGCTAATGCTAATCAGAAGATATCTGTTTGGTGGAATTGGAAAAGAATCATTTGTTATGAACTATAGATATATAATGAAATGAAAATGATAAGTACTGCCAACAACTCAGAAGTTTAAAAGAAACAATAGTCCAAAAGCATCAAGTATTAAGCTATAGATGAGGAATCATAGTCCATCAAGACAAGCTTTTTGGGCTGCAATTTAAAAAAATTGTAGGCCTATAAATTTCCACTAGCCCTAGCACGTAACATTAGTTTTTACACAAAATTATTATACCTATATACTTGCAACTAGACACAATTTGAAATAATTTGTATTATGAAGTTACTATCGTCATAGTCTGTACTTCTGAGCGTCATCTGTCCGTCCTTCCTTAATCTTGAGAACAGAGTTAGATAGATGAAAGTCGAGACCAGATATAGAAAGCCTAGAAGCAGGAGGCCCCAATTATCTATACATGAACTTCTGATGCAAACCAGAAGTCACCTTATTTCAATTCAAAAATTTCCCCCAAAAGATGTTAGATAGATGTTGACTGTCACCACTCCATAGCTAACAGAAAAGTATGATGTACAAAGGCAAGACACTATAGTACTAATTTGAGATGGAGAGCATATACTTTAAAGTAAATAAATTAAAAATTGCAGTCTTGTATTGTGATGTTACAATAAATAATTGCTCATTCCTTATAAAGATTAAGTAATCTTCAGATAGACAATAATAATAATATTAAAATATATTAATTCAAGATTTATATACTTTAAGAAACTGTGAATGGCATAATGTTAAATAATATTCAGATTATAAAATTTGTGCATGAAAGCTATCATTTTTCCATGCTTATAAATGCATACCTTGCATAATGTAAGAGCATGCACTTATATGTACTGTACCAGCTTACTTTGGCTGTACTTATGTGTCAATCAAAATACAAATGTTTTGATAACAGAAACAACTCATTGACATCTCTGTAATAACCATCACACAGGCCTACATGATACTGGAATTTTTGAAATTGCAACTGTTTTACAGTAATTCAATCACGCTGATCACAAATATCACATAGATTTTTCATATAAAACAGGTCACAGCATTATACAAACAGCAAAATATTCTACTTTTAATTGGAAAGTGAAACGATACAGTGAATGCAAAAAGTATTTGTACACTGCCTAGTTTCAATTAAGTCCAACCTTTTCAGCATTATTTTATGCAAGTAAGTCAACATGATGAATGCATCGTGTTTCTTACGGGGTGACACTACACGAATCATTTAATAGTGAGTGCAAGATCAAATAAATTCTACATTCTCAAAGCCAGTACTCAAACTTGCTGCTACGCAGCACATAAAAAGCATTCATACATCTGACCACAGAGTTGTGTTAACATCTCTGCATGACTTAATTTCTGAATATACCTAGTGTCATAGTGTCACTTGTCTCTACTGGTGCCCTATCATCAGGCCATTCTACTGAAACTGCAACAGTGACTATTTGCAGAAGTATAAGTTAAAAGGGCAAGGAAACTACTGAGACAGAAGAGTTATAGTTAAGCTTCACAATCAGATCAAACCATTAAATAACATATCAAAGCTGGCTGAGTGGCCTCAATCAACCATTCAAGGCATTATTGATTGAGATTGAGAGACATTGAAGAATAAACACAGAACTGGCCATTCCAATATCCTGACCAAACCAGATAAATCTCTAATAATTTATTGTATCAAGAAATACCCTAAGATTAGTGCTCTAATGATAGCTGCTGACTTGGGTAAGAGGTGTGAGAGTATCAGCCAGTACAGTGCACAATGTGTGCAAACAACAAGGTTATAATGGTCAAGAGGCAAGAAATTCTGGTTGAACAAACAAAACCAGAAGAAACGTCTTCATTTTGCTTTACAATATGATAATAAGGACGAAGACTTTCTGGAAATGGATGGTATTCACTGATAAAAGCAAATTCAATACTTTTTGCTCCAATGGAAAAGGGTGATTTGAGAAAAAAGAATGTACAGAACTCACATTATTTGATTTCTACAGTAAAACATAGAGATGAATCTGTCCTTGTATTGAGCTGCGTGAATGCTGTACGGGTTGGAAAATTTGCACAATGAGGGGAATCATTGTCCACAAGCATTACATAAACATTCTATGGTCTAACCTTTCTAGTAGTGTGAATAAAATGGACTTCCAAGACAACCAAGTTTTTATGCAGGAAAAAGATCCATAGCATACTGTTCATAATATCAAAATGTGGCTAGCATACAAATTCCTGCACAACTCCATTCTCTTCCCCAATCTACAAAAATTAATCCAATAGAACATATTTATGGAAAATTCTTGTTTTCAACAAGAATTTTCCATAAAAAGAAAAAGTGCCTCCAAAAAGATCTCAATACTATAATAGCAGAATGGAACTCTATACCATCTTCCGTAACACCTGTAGGTGACATCAATGCTTGCTTCTCTGTGCAATCATAAATGCTAAGGGAATCCCTATAAAGTACTGAATTCAGCAAGAAACCATCTTATTTTTGGGAATATTTACAAGTGTATATTTATTATACAGTAAGACCCCGCTTAATGCTGATTCAGTATAACGCAGTCTGCTTGATGCTTAAAAAACGCTCAAAATTTACACGGTATTTCATTGATTCATATATAATACAATTATTCCCAAACACGAACCAATCAGAAAAAGGTGGCAATTTGTTGTAGCACTGTACTTCCCTTAAATCTGTTTGTTTGGTGCAATTTTGGAAAAAATATAACATCATGGATGTCATAGGAAATATCAACTTCGCTTGGCAAGAATTAACTGATAAATGCATGAACAAAGTGTGGCAACTAGTTATAGCTGAAGGTATCCAAGAATTGTCATCAAGAAGAGCCTATCGCTGTGTCATTAGGTTGATAAAATTGTCAACTTAAATCAATACAGGAGATGTAGACAAGCAGGATATTATTGGTGTTACTGGGGAGAGCCTTACCAACAAAAACCTTCAAGAACTGGCAGAACAAGGAATTCATGTAGAACTGGAAAATAGATTCTGAAGACGAAGAATCCAAAAAATTCTCTAGTTTTCCTTAGTAAAAGTTTGATAATGATAACCAAAATCGTTTATCAAATTGTAGCTAATGATCCAGATTTTGATAGGAGTGCCAAAGCAAAACGAGGCATTTTGGATGCGATCTTCTGCTACTGACGTATTTGCTTAAGGAAAGAAAAAGAAAGCGACCAATGAAACTATATGACATTGCAAAAAACAAGAATTTCAGAAGAGCCAGGACCTTTGTCACAAAAAATTAACTTTACATTTCTGTGCGCATATGTTTGTGTATTATTTAACACATATTATTATGCAAAAATTTATATAAAAATAACTTAAAATTATGCGCTTTGTCATCTAGGAACACATTCCGTGCCTTAAGCAGGGTCTTACTGTACTTGGAAAAAATTGACATTTTTTTTATTTTTATCTAACACTATCTTTTTTGATCTTAAATCATTTCTATATAAAGTTTGCTTAATGTTTTATTCCATTGACAAAGCACCCCTTAATCTTCATGTAACTATCATTAAATGTATAGAGTGGAACCTGTATGAATATTTATTGCACTTGCTATAGTTGGCTCTATAATAGATTGGAAAGCGAAACAATAAATGGTGCTACTATATCAATGATTGTGTAGGTTGGTTTGTGTTTTGGCACAAAAGTCATACAGGCTATGCTATGCCATGACAAAATAATTGTGTAACATTTTGTGAAAATTCATTTGAAACTGTGTTTGAAGTGTATTTCACTTATTTTAACTTGTGTGTTGTTCTTTATTAATGCATTATGGTTTCAAGAGGCTGTGTTAATAGCCCAGATTCATCTTATGTATGAAGTAGTTTTGTAATAAAGTCAGTACAATATAACAGATTTTGTCAAAAAAACATGTATTTTGTAATCAAACCTGGGAGACCAGGACAAGAAATGGCCTCTATATAGTTTTTCACATGTTGAACTGAGAAAACAGATTCAAGGCTAGAAAAACTCTTTCATTTGCTATTTCAATGGTATGGCAAGAGTCAGTGACTCACGAGAATGTTATTTTTGTTTGATCCTTTGACAACAGCAGTAACGAGCTACAATAAAAAAATGAAAGTATATCGTTTATTTTCTGCTGTCAGACATATTGCACAGTCCTGATTTTCTGTACTATCACCTCCTACATCATGAAATCTCTCATCAAAATCACAAATTTAGTTATATTGCAGCAAAGTCTTAAACATTTGTTTAAAGAAACAGAAAAATTCTTTAAGACTAATTTTGTTTTATATTTTCATTCATTAACTGTATTTTCTTTTCATATATGATATTTTAGAAAATTTTATCATTATTCAATAAATCTTGTATTGTATGTTATCCTTAAGAAAATTTAACTTGATTAATTTCATGATTTTCTTTTCACAACTGTGAAAATTTCTTACATTGTGGACAAAAATAATTTTATTTTTCAAATTAGCATAGTACTGTACATTTAATCTAAATTGTTTGAGTTAAATTTAATTAAACCTAGTCAAAAAAATAAATTTTGTAGATATGTTATTAAAAACAGTTTTTACTTACTTTGCATAAATGATTTTGCCCAGTTTATAAGAGCATGCTCTGATATATGCAAAAATATGGTAACAATTTTTCTCAAAATATTAAATAAATTTTGAAAAAATTAAATATAATTAAAATGAACGTTAATGAAGTCAAGCTAATAAAAGAAATTTGTTTTGATGTATTCTTTTAGAATAGCTATGGTATATAATAAACATCTATACCGAAAAAATATAGTTTTATAATGTAATAGCAATTTTATTTACTACTCAAATTTCAAATTGACAGTTTATTTACAACCATCAATAGCACAATATTACACTTTAAAACCACGACTCTTCCTTCGACCACGAGCTCTCTCAAATTTTCTTCCCTTTGATCTAACATAGGGCCTATAAAAGAAAATATTTGTTATTTTAAAACATGAAAATCAACAATTTGATTATATTTAATCCAATTAAGATTTCAAAATTGCAAATAAATGATATTCAGATTTTTGAAATAAGCAAATAAAATTTAATTATTAATTCTTTTTACCTCTATGTTTTTATTGCTTTACATTTCTGTGTTTATACCATCTACTTGTTTTACATCTTTATTAATTTAATTATAAATTAATAAAGATGTAAAACATTTTCAAAATTTCGTAAACAATATGTACATAAATATTTTAATTAAAATCTAATAACCATCATCATCAAAATATTATTATAAATTTGATAATTAAGTTAATACAGTAGAGCATCGATTATCCAAAAGCCAATCATCCGAAAGAATTCCAGTCGGCAAATTTAAATTTTTGCCAGTGCTGTGGCGCTGCAATCTTTGGCTATGTCTTGGGCTACTCAAATATTTTACGTTTTTGATACTAAATTAACTTCTGAAGTATAATTTTTTATTGTTTTTATATTTTTCAATATATTTATTTTGTTTGTGCAAAATAAAAAAGCAATTTTTAACGATATAATAGTCTTCGTTAGGCTTAACATCGACAAAAATTCAACGTGAAGCGACACGCAATGGAGAAAAATGTCAAGATGGGATAAATTAATATATTTTTTCGTACATAATCGGTTATCCGAAACATCTATCTTCCGAAGAACCCTAGTTCCCAATTGATTTGGATAATCGACGCCCTACTGTATTAAGACAAATTGAGATTTCAGTTCTTGATTTAAAAGCCAGTCTGAATTGCAATTACTTATGTTGTAATTTTATAATTTTGAGTTTTAATCTATAGTTTTAATAATACTTACTTAGTGTGGCTGTGTGGAACTCCAGGAGCTGGACCAAAATGTCTACATGCTTCTCTAGCTTTTCTTGGTCCTACAAAATTAATAACTCCTCATTAATTTTATCACAGTAATTCATAATTTAAGCAAATTTTATTCAAACATGTATACTGTATTAATGAAACAAAGCTGTAAAGAAAAAGTTAAACACTATTCAAACATCACTGAATGACATTATGATGACCCATTTTATTATTATTATTGAATCTATTTACTGGAAATTAATTTCAACAATTTTATTTCAAGTCATAGGTTAAAGTTACACTCCAGTTATCTGTTGTGTTAAAACATTACAGTTTATCAATTTACATCTGTACACCTACCCAAATTTATTTATTATACTCTCAATAATTAATTTTAATCCTTCAATAAAGTCTTTGGATCCATTCTGACAACATTTGTACATTCAGAAAGGACATATATAGCAAAGATAAATGTAAGAAAGGTAATAATTGTTTTAACAGATCTTACACAATACATAATTAGCATATCTTTGAAAAAAAATGACATTATAAAAATAATAAAGATATCTTCAAATGTTTTAAACAACCCTTTTAGAATTTGGTTTAAAAAGTAGTTGAATCTTTTGAACCATGAAAGTTGAAATGGAATAAGGCACATTTATATATAGGAATAAAAGATGACGTTGATCAAGTGCTGTCCCTTCGCTCTTTTGTTAAGAGTGATATTCTTTATCAAAGAATTTAAGAATTAAGAGTGAAGGGACAGCACTTTATCAATGTCATCTTTTCATTCCTGTATATGAAGAGAGATTATTTCAAAAAGAACAGCTCTCTTCAATCAATCTCACCATCCTTAGTGAAATAATTTTTGAATTATGGAACACAATTCCAGTACTAGCCTCATAAAACTTTCTTGTCTGAAACAACTTTTGTTATATTGTCAGTATCATGAATGGCACTAGGGTGGGATGAGAGCAATGCCACCTCATCCTAAAATAATTTATTCGATTTTACCTATATTGACCATTAATGGAGAATTTCTTTAAATGTGTATTGATCGTTCACCAAATAATTACAATTTTCATTAAACTTTCCACTCACATCTTACTAAAGATCAATTGTTAAATTTAAAATCTGCAGATAACATCCACCTCACTAAAACAATGTTCTGTCCCACCTTCACTCCCAGAATGAAAATCATAGCACTGGTCAGTGGCAGTATCTTTAATAAAAGCATTCTTAAATTATCCTGGAACAACTATTCTTTGAGTGTTAATATGCCCTTAAGTAAATAAAAACTATAATTGAAACCATCAATCAAAAAGGGCCAATGTCAGGAAAACCTAATTTTTTAATTACAAAAAACTAAATTGTTTTAACACACTGAAAAAACAGTCTTAACAATGAATTAAATAATAGTTTACACTTTGTTCAATTACAAAGGTGATTTGATAGGATATGAGACTTCAAAATGAAAAACATAAGTTAGTGAATCATTTCTTTTATTTTTCAACACATTTTCCCTTCTAATTCAACATAGTAGAACCAGCAAGTGCTGAAGTGCCATTATGCCTGTTCTGTAATGATCAACTTCTCCGTTGCAGCAATAAGTTATTTATCCAATTTAAATTTCTTTTCGACAGGGAAAAGTTTGAGCTTGAAAGCCATTTTGTGCTAGATATGGTGAGTAGGTTGAGTGGAGAATTACTTGGAATCATAACTCATTCAATTTCTTTTGAACAATGTGACTTATACAAGAAAGTACATTATCATGATGGAATAGCACATTTTTCTGTAATTGCTGCTATTCAATTGACAGCATAATAAAGACAGTTGATAGCTTAGTCTTTTGTAAGGTAATCAATGAGAAATGCCCTCTTAAAAAATCATGGTCATTACCTTCCCAGTTGATGGAAATGACCTGGCCTTCTTTGGTGGAGAATTGCAATGATGCTTTAGTTCTTGAAATTGCTGTTTACATTATGGAATATAGCAATAATGTCAAGTTTCATTAACTGTCATGGGATTTGTGAACTTATAGATCAATTGTTCGAGAACAAAATAATACAAGAATTCTTACCAGAGATACTTTATTAAACCTGTAACATTGATGACATTTTGACCATTTGGAAGTTTGAACTAGATGTGAATAAACTGTTGCAGTGATTCAATGTCAACCATTAAAGATTCACACTTAAAATAGACAAAATTAGCACTAACGAGGTCCATTTCCTTGATCTCTACATGATGTTAAAAAATGGCAGGATTGACACATGGGTTTATAACCTGCAGGAATAAAGCAGGTAGATACCTGCTTTATTCCTGCAGTTTCCAGTGACCTATACCGTTATAAGCTGGCTGGGTTTAGAGCATTAGTTAGTAGAACTTTTACACATTGCTCCAACACTAAAGGTACTAAGATAGAATTGGAGTGCATTAACAGTATAGCAATAAAGCACAGATATAGAAAAAAAACTTATTCCATCATTAGCTCATAAAATTGAGTGTAAGAACAATATCCACCCCACTAACAACAGGAAAGAAGAGACACAACCTCGAGAGCAGGAACAAAAACACCTCATAGTGGCTATGATCCAAGGCTGCAAGCCACTTATAAAAGATAGCAAAATATGTTAACATATCAGTGCAATCTGACCATCTTTTGCTTACTATCCAATGCCAAAGATAAGATCAAAGTGAATAGAACCCCAGGGGTATATTGTTCCCATATTGGACAATAGATTTGAAAGAGATCTTATTTATGTGGGCTCTACTAATAGATCATAGACATGTAGAATTAAAGAACATCAAGAGGACATCCCTAATAATAAACTAGTAACAATTCTGGTCCAATATGTGAATGAGCCAGGGTGTCAATCATCTGGAGTAAGGCAAAACTATGAGTTTTGCCTTACTCCAGATGATTGACACCCTGGCTCATTCACATATTGGACCATAAGGAGTCTTAATGCATCAACTGATGGAAAGTGCATTAATAGTAAAAAGACCATGAGACAATATCCATTGCTTGGCAGTTTTTGGTTGATAACTCTCTAAAGGGGAGCAGATAAATGATATTACAACATGATGATACTATAGATAAATAAATTTTTGTACTATGTGCATGTATCCTCTTGTTATAATAATTTGTAGAATATATGTAAAATGTAACACACGTGTTAAATATTCAAAAACCAGTCAACATCAAAAAGAAAACAATTTTAAAAAACGTTATAAAACAGAATCTCTACAGTTCTGTAAAGTTCAATGCTTGATGCAGGCCCCTTCTGTTTTGTATTGAATTCAAATATATATTATTTGCTGAAAGATTGTATGAATGGTATCAGTGTTTAATTTATCTATGTTCCAGCTGTTACAGACTTTTATAAAAAAAACAAGATTCACACATTTTTCTAATGCTTCTTTACTGTTTTTTAACACAATTTTATATATTAAATGATAAACTATTTATATTTAAATAACAATTTATAGATACAGTATTTAAAACTTCACCTTGTATCAATACAGTTCCTTTTCCTTTTGGTGACTTCAGAGCTAACTGATCAAAAGTCATTATTTCACCTCCAGCTTTCAAAATTCTACCACGAGCTCTCTCAGTAATTCTCAAAGCACAGATCTATAAATGACAAATTTAATAAATATTACTATAAATGTCAAACAATAAAATATTTTTGTTTCAAATCCTTAATTAGTTATTAAGGATTTGAAACAAAAGTATTTGAAGCATTTTGGTAATTATCAAGATAAGATCATACACAACACACTGCACTTTCTTTTATTGCTCTTTTTTTGGATTGTTCATTGTCACCCCATCACTTTTGGAAATGAGAGTACACAAAACAATAAACTTTAATGTTGTGGTAGTAAAAGGATGGTTTTCTAAGGACTGTTATTGTCTTTGAGAAATTATATGACAGTCAAATATCAGAAAAAGAAGAAACTTTGATCAGCATTTAACTGATATTTAAAAAGTTCTATAAAACAATACTAAGCCTGACCCAGAGATGATATCTTCATTCAGATAAATTATTTATCTACAGGGTTAGTGAGAAATAAGTTTCCCCACTTCAGAGAGCTCTGGAGAGCATGCTACTGCTCAAAATGAGACAAAATTTGGACTACAAATAATTCAATGTGCTTGACATTTCTTACATAAATAAATTAGTAAAAAGTACATAATCCGTCAATAGGTGGTGCTGGAGCACACAGAAATATTGAATGTGTGCACACACACAAATGTTGAATATGTAGTACTAAATAACTGCTTAATATGTCCTTCTTCATTTTAAACAATGTGCTCTAATCACAAAACCATATTTCCCACAGCTGAACACAGTGAGTCTTCCGGAATATCCAGAACATGGTGCCAAATGCAGTCCTTCAGATCTGGCACAGATGCAGGTTTTCTACAATAGACACTGTCCTTCAGGAAACTCCATAACCAAAAGTCACAAGAAATGATATTCAGTGAGCAAGGAGGCAATGCTAAAGGAAAATAATGGCTGATTACCCGTGCATCTGTGAAAGGCTGTCTTAGTATGGTTTTGCGATTATAGCACATTGTTAATAATGAAGACGACATATTGAGCAGTTTTAGTGCTACATATTCAACATGTCTGTGTGCTCCAGTGCCACCCATCGATGGATTTTTGTACTATATATTTTTTTTAATTTAAGAAATGTCAAGCACATCATTTGAATTATCTGTAGTGCAAATTTTGTCTCATTTCGAGCAGTAGAACACACTCTACTCTCTAACGTGGAAAACTTATTTCTTACTAACCCTGTACTTTGGTATTTAACAAACCTGTTTATAATAATAANAATGGATATTTATATTCTATTAAAGAAAACGAAATAAAGGGATGAAAGTCTGTTTTGCAGATGTGAAATTAATCTTTTCAAAACTAAAATTATGTATTGGGTTGTACAATTTTTTCTAGGCTTTTTGAAGAAAATTTTTGATGGCTTCAATAAAATCAAAACGATGTTATATTAGGGTAAGTTATAGCTATTTCAAAGATAAGAGAATCACAAGAACTATCATTAAAAATTATTTTGAATTTGATATGTTTTTAGTGACTAAAAGAGAATAAAAAATGCTGTTTGTTTCTCATGTGACCAGAGAAAATGTTGCAGAAGCTACTATAAAAACCTATGCAGTTTATGGAGAAAATGCTTTAACAGAAAACCTGGCAGTTTTAAAAATGTTAAGGATGAAAAACCAGATGTTAAAAATGAGTTAATCAAGAATACCCTTGACTGAGGACCTAACAAGGATTAGAATTAAAATTAACTCTAAAATGACTATAAAAGAGCTGCAAAGACTTCCAAGACACAATTAAAGTTTTTAAAGAACCTAAAAGAACTAGGCTAAGTGAAGTTCTAGAATGCCTCATCAGCTCCCTGAAAAAAATTTGTTCCATTAATATATCCAGTAGGATGCTGTTTTGACATATATTTTGAACCATCTGATAATGGGAGATGAAAAATTAGTAGTATATGATATTGCACTAGGATTAGCATTAACTACCCTAAAGCTAATGCTAATCAGAAGATATCTGTTTGGTGGAATTGGAAAAGAATCATTTGTTATGAACTATTGATATATAATGAAATGAAAATGATAAGTACTGCCAACAACTCAGAAGTTTAAAAGAAACAATAGTCCAAAAGCATCAAGTATTAAGCTATAGATGAGGAATCATAGTCCATCAAGACAAGCTTTTTGGGCTGCAATTTAAAAAAATTGTAGGCCTATAAATTTCCACTAGCCCTAGCACGTAACATTAGTTTTTACACAAAATTATTATACCTATATACTTGCAACTAGACACAATTTGAAATAATTTGTATTATGAAGTTACTATCGTCATAGTCTGTACTTCTGAGCGTCATCTGTCCGCCCTTCCTTAATCTTGAGAACAGAGTTAGATAGATGAAAGTCGAGACCAGATATAGAAAGCCTAGAAGCAGGAGGCCCCAATTATCTATACATGAACTTCTGATGCAAACCAGAAGTCACCTTATTTCAATTCAAAAATTTCCCCCAAAAGATGTTAGATAGATGTTGACTGTCACCACTCCATAGCTAACAGAAAAGTATGATGTACAAAGGCAAGACACTATAGTACTAATTTGAGATGGAGAGCATATACTTTAAAGTAAATAAATTAAAAATTGCAGTCTTGTATTGTGATGTTACAATAAATAATTGCTCATTCCTTATAAAGATTAAGTAATCTTCAGATAGACAATAATAATAATATTAAAATATATTAATTCAAGATTTATATACTTTAAGAAACTGTGAATGGCATAATGTTAAATAATATTCAGATTATAAAATTTGTGCATGAAAGCTATCATTTTTCCATGCTTATAAATGCATACCTTGCATAATGTAAGAGCATGCACTTATATGTACTGTACCAGCTTACTTTGGCTGTACTTATGTGTCAATCAAAATACAAATGTTTTGATAACAGAAACAACTCATTGACATCTCTGTAATAACCATCACACAGGCCTACATGATACTGGAATTTTTGAAATTGCAACTGTTTTACAGTAATTCAATCATGCTGATCACAAATATCACATAGATTTTTCATATAAAACAGGTCACAGCATTATACAAACAGCAAAATATTCTACTTTTAATTGGAAAGTGAAACGATACAGTGAATGCAAAAAGTATTTGTACACTGCCTAGTTTCAATTAAGTCCAACCTTTTCAGCATTATTTTATGCAAGTAAGTCAACATGATGAATGCATCGTGTTTCTTACGGGGTGACACTACACGAATCATTTAATAGTGAGTGCAAGATCAAATAAATTCTACATTCTCAAAGCCAGTACTCAAACTTGCTGCTACGCAGCACATAAAAAGCATTCATACATCTGACCACAGAGTTGTGTTAACATCTCTGCATGACTTAATTTCTGAATATACCTAGTGTCATAGTGTCACTTGTCTCTACTGGTGCCCTATCATCAGGCCATTCTACTGAAACTGCAACAGTGACTATTTGCAGAAGTATAAGTTGAAAGGGCAAGGAAACTACTGAGACAGAAGAGTTATAGTTAAGCTTCACAATCAGATCAAACCATTAAATAACATAATCAAAGCTGGCTGAGTGGCCTCAATCAACCATTCAAGGCATTATTGATTGAGATTGAGAGACATTGAAGAATAAACACAGAACTGGCCATTCCAATATCCTGACCAAACCAGATAAATCTGTAATAATTCATTGTATCAAGAAATACCCTAAGATTAGTGCTCTAATGATAGCTGCTGACTTGGGTAAGAGGTATGAGAGTATCAGCCAGTACAGTGCACAATGTGTGCAAACAACAAGGTTATAATGATCAAGAGGCAAGAAATTCTGGTTGAACAAACAAAACCAGAAGAAACGTCTTCATTTTGCTTTACAATATGATAATAAGGACGAAGACTTTCTGGAAATGGATGGTATTCACTGATAAAAGCAAATTCAATACTTTTTGCTCCAATGGCAAAAGAATGATTTGAGAAAAAAAAATGTACAGAACTCACATTATTTGATTTCTACAGTAAAACATAGAGATGAATCTGTCCTTGTATTGAGCTGCGTGAATGCTGTACGGGTTGGAAAATTTGCACAATGAGGGGAATCATTGTCTACAAGCATTACATAAACATTCTATGGTCTAACCTTTCTAGTAGTGTGAATAAAATGGACTTCCAAGACAACCAAGTTTTTATGCAGGAAAAAGATCCATAGCATACTGTTCATAATACCAAAATGTGGCTAGCATACAAATTCCTGCACAACTCCATTCTCTTCCCCAATCTACAAAAATTAATCCAATAGAACATATTTATGGAAAATTCTTGTTTTCAACAAGAATTTTCCATAAAAAGTGCCTCCAAAAAGATCTCAATACTATAATAGCAGAATGGAACTATATACCATCTTCCATAACACCTGTAGGTGACATCAATGCTTGCTTCTCTGTGCAATCATAAATGCTAAGGGAATCACTATGAAGTACTGAATTCAGCAAGAAACCATCTTATTTTTGGGAATATTTACAGGTGTATATTTATTATACAGTAAGACCCCGCTTAATGCTGATTCAGTATAACGCAGTCTGCTTGATGCTTAAAAAACGCTCAAAATTTACACGGTATTTCATTGATTCATATATAATACAATTATTCCCAAACACGAACCAATCAGAAAAAGATGGCAATTTGTTGTAGCACTGTACTTCCCTTAAATCTGTTTGTTTGGTGCAATTTTGGAAAAAATATAACATCATGGATGTCATAGGAAATATCAACTTNCAAACACGAACCAATCAGAAAAAGGTGGCAATTTGTTGTAGCACTGTACTTCCCTTAAATCTGTTTGTTTGGTGCAATTTTGGAAAAAATATAACATCATGGATGTCATAGGAAATATCAACTTCGCTTGGCAAGAATTAACTGATAAATGCATGAACAAAGTGTGGCAACTAGTTATAGCTGAAGGTATCCAAGAATTGTCATCAAGAAGAGCCTATCGCTGTGTCATTAGGTTGATAAAATTGTCAACTTAAATCAATACAGGAGATGTAGACAAGCAGGATATTATTGGTGTTACTGGGGAGAGCCTTACCAACAAAAACCTTCAAGAACTGGCAGAACAAGGAATTCATGTAGAACTGGAAAATAGATTCTGAAGACGAAGAATCCAAAAAATTCTCTAGTTTTCCTTAGTAAAAGTTTGATAATGATAACCAAAATCGTTTATCAAATTGTAGCTAATGATCCAGATTTTGATAGGAGTGCCAAAGCAAAACGAGGCATTTTGGATGCGATCTTCTGCTACTGACGTATTTGCTTAAGGAAAGAAAAAGAAAGCGACCAATGAAACTATATGACATTGCAAAAAACAAGAATTTCAGAAGAGCCAGGACCTTTGTCACAAAAAATTAACTTTACATTTCTGTGCGCATATGTTTGTGTATTATTTAACACATATTATTATGCAAAAATTTATATAAAAATAACTTAAAATTATGCGCTTTGTCATCTAGGAACACATTCCGTGCCTTAAGCAGGGTCTTACTGTACTTGGAAAAAATTGACATTTTTTTTATTTTTATCTAACACTATCTTTTTTGATCTTAAATCATTTCTATATAAAGTTTGCTTAATGTTTTATTCCATTGACAAAGCACCCCTTAATCTTCATGTAACTATCATTAAATGTATAGAGTGGAACCTGTATGAATATTTATTGCACTTGCTATAGTTGGCTCTATAATAGATTGGAAAGCGAAACAATAAATGGTGCTACTATATCAATGATTGTGTAGGTTGGTTTGTGTTTTGGCACAAAAGTCATACAGGCTATGCTATGCCATGACAAAATAATTGTGTAACATTTTGTGAAAATTCATTTGAAACTGTGTTTGAAGTGTATTTCACTTATTTTAACTTGTGTGTTGTTCTTTATTAATGCATTATGGTTTCAAGAGGCTGTGTTAATAGCCCAGATTCATCTTATGTATGAAGTAGTTTTGTAATAAAGTCAGTACAATATAACAGATTTTGTCAAAAAAACATGTATTTTGTAATCAAACCTGGGAGACCAGGACAAGAAATGGCCTCTATATAGTTTTTCACATGTTGAACTGAGAAAACAGATTCAAGGCTAGAAAAACTCTTTCATTTGCTATTTCAATGGTATGGCAAGAGTCAGTGACTCACGAGAATGTTATTTTTGTTTGATCCTTTGACAACAGCAGTAACGAGCTACAATAAAAAAATGAAAGTATATCGTTTATTTTCTGCTGTCAGACATATTGCACAGTCCTGATTTTCTGTACTATCACCTCCTACATCATGAAATCTCTCATCAAAATCACAAATTTAGTTATATTGCAGCAAAGTCTTAAACATTTGTTTAAAGAAACAGAAAAATTCTTTAAGACTAATTTTGTTTTATATTTTCATTCATTAACTGTATTTTCTTTTCATATATGATATTTTAGAAAATTTTATCATTATTCAATAAATCTTGTATTGTATGTTATCCTTAAGAAAATTTAACTTGATTAATTTCATGATTTTCTTTTCACAACTGTGAAAATTTCTTACATTGTGGACAAAAATAATTTTATTTTTCAAATTAGCATAGTACTGTACATTTAATCTAAATTGTTTGAGTTAAATTTAATTAAACCTAGTCAAAAAAATAAATTTTGTAGATATGTTATTAAAAACAGTTTTTACTTACTTTGCATAAATGATTTTGCCCAGTTTATAAGAGCATGCTCTGATATATGCAAAAATATGGTAACAATTTTTCTCAAAATATTAAATAAATTTTGAAAAAATTAAATATAATTAAAATGAACGTTAATGAAGTCAAGCTAATAAAAGAAATTTGTTTTGATGTATTCTTTTAGAATAGCTATGGTATATAATAAACATCTATACCGAAAAAATATAGTTTTATAATGTAATAGCAATTTTATTTACTACTCAAATTTCAAATTGACAGTTTATTTACAACCATCAATAGCACAATATTACACTTTAAAACCACGACTCTTCCTTCGACCACGAGCTCTCTCAAATTTTCTTCCCTTTGATCTAACATAGGGCCTATAAAAGAAAATATTTGTTATTTTAAAACATGAAAATCAACAATTTGATTATATTTAATCCAATTAAGATTTCAAAATTGCAAATAAATGATATTCAGATTTTTGAAATAAGCAAATAAAATTTAATTATTAATTCTTTTTACCTCTATGTTTTTATTGCTTTACATTTCTGTGTTTATACCATCTACTTGTTTTACATCTTTATTAATTTAATTATAAATTAATAAAGATGTAAAACATTTTCAAAATTTCGTAAACAATATGTACATAAATATTTTAATTAAAATCTAATAACCATCATCATCAAAATATTATTATAAATTTGATAATTAAGTTAATACAGTAGAGCATCGATTATCCAAAAGCCAATCATCCGAAAGAATTCCAGTCGGCAAATTTAAATTTTTGCCAGTGCTGTGGCGCTGCAATCTTTGGCTATGTCTTGGGCTACTCAAATATTTTACGTTTTTGATACTAAATTAACTTCTGAAGTATAATTTTTTATTGTTTTTATATTTTTCAATATATTTATTTTGTTTGTGCAAAATAAAAAAGCAATTTTTAACGATATAATAGTCTTCGTTAGGCTTAACATCGACAAAAATTCAACGTGAAGCGACACGCAATGGAGAAAAATGTCAAGATGGGATAAATTAATATATTTTTTCGTACATAATCGGTTATCCGAAACATCTATCTTCCGAAGAACCCTAGTTCCCAATTGATTCAGATAATCGACGCCCTACTGTATTAAGACAAATTGAGATTTCAGTTCTTGATTTAAAAGCCAGTCTGAATTGCAATTACTTATGTTGTAATTTTATAATTTTGAGTTTTAATCTATAGTTTTAATAATACTTACTTAGTGTGGCTGTGTGGAACTCCAGGAGCTGGACCAAAATGTCTACATGCTTCTCTAGCTTTTCTTGGTCCTACAAAATTAATAACTCCTCATTAATTTTATCACAGTAATTCATAATTTAAGCAAATTTTATTCAAACATGTATACTGTATTAATGAAACAAAGCTGTAAAGAAAAAGTTAAACACTATTCAAACATCACTGAATGACATTATGATGACCCATTTTATTATTATTATTGAATCTATTTACTGGAAATTAATTTCAACAATTTTATTTCAAGTCATAGGTTAAAGTTACACTCCAGTTATCTGTTGTGTTAAAACATTACAGTTTATCAATTTACATCTGTACACCTACCCAAATTTATTTATTATACTCTCAATAATTAATTTTAATCCTTCAATAAAGTCTTTGGATCCATTCTGACAACATTTGTACATTCAGAAAGGACATATATAGCAAAGATAAATGTAAGAAAGGTAATAATTGTTTTAACAGATCTTACACAATACATAATTAGCATATCTTTGAAAAAAAATGACATTATAAAAATAATAAAGATATCTTCAAATGTTTTAAACAACCCTTTTAGAATTTGGTTTAAAAAGTAGTTGAATCTTTTGAACCATGAAAGTTGAAATGGAATAAGGCACATTTATATATAGGAATAAAAGATGACGTTGATCAAGTGCTGTCCCTTCGCTCTTTTGTTAAGAGTGATATTCTTTATCAAAGAATTTAAGAATTAAGAGTGAAGGGACAGCACTTTATCAATGTCATCTTTTCATTCCTGTATATGAAGAGAGATTATTTCAAAAAGAACAGCTCTCTTCAATCAATCTCACCATCCTTAGTGAAATAATTTTTGAATTATGGAACACAATTCCAGTACTAGCCTCATAAAACTTTCTTGTCTGAAACAACTTTTGTTATATTGTCAGTATCATGAATGGCACTAGGGTGGGATGAGAGCAATGCCACCTCATCCTAAAATAATTTATTCGATTTTACCTATATTGACCATTAATGGAGAATTTCTTTAAATGTGTATTGATCGTTCACCAAATAATTACAATTTTCATTAAACTTTCCACTCACATCTTACTAAAGATCAATTGTTAAATTTAAAATCTGCAGATAACATCCACCTCACTAAAACAATGTTCTGTCCCACCTTCACTCCCAGAATGAAAATCATAGCACTGGTCAGTGGCAGTATCTTTAATAAAAGCATTCTTAAATTATCCTGGAACAACTATTCTTTGAGTGTTAATATGCCCTTAAGTAAATAAAAACTATAATTGAAACCATCAATCAAAAAGGGCCAATGTCAGGAAAACCTAATTTTTTAATTACAAAAAACTAAATTGTTTTAACACACTGAAAAAACAGTCTTAACAATGAATTAAATAATAGTTTACACTTTGTTCAATTACAAAGGTGATTTGATAGGATATGAGACTTCAAAATGAAAAACATAAGTTAGTGAATCATTTCTTTTATTTTTCAACACATTTTCCCTTCTAATTCAACATAGTAGAACCAGCAAGTGCTGAAGTGCCATTATGCCTGTTCTGTAATGATCAACTTCTCCGTTGCAGCAATAAGTTATTTATCCAATTTAAATTTCTTTTCGACAGGGAAAAGTTTGAGCTTGAAAGCCATTCTGTGCTAGATATGGTGAGTAGGTTGAGTGGAGAATTACTTGGAATCATAACTCATTCAATTTCTTTTGAACAATGTGACTTATACAAGAAAGTACATTATCATGATGGAATAGCACATTTTTCTGTAATTGCTGCTATTCAATTGACAGCATAATAAAGACAGTTGATAGCTTAGTCTTTTGTAAGGTAATCAATGAGAAATGCCCTCTTAAAAAATCATGGTCATTACCTTCCCAGTTGATGGAAATGACCTGGCCTTCTTTGGTGGAGAATTGCAATGATGCTTTAGTTCTTGAAATTGCTGTTTACATTATGGAATATAGCAATAATGTCAAGTTTCATTAACTGTCATGGGATTTGTGAACTTATAGATCAATTGTTCGAGAACAAAATAATACAAGAGTTCTTACCAGAGATACTTTATTAAACCTGTAACATTGATGACATTTTGACCATTTGGAAGTTTGAACTAGATGTGAATAAACTGTTGCAGTGATTCAATGTCAACCATTAAAGATTCACACTTAAAATAGACAAAATTAGCACTAACGAGGTCCATTTCCTTGATCTCTACATGATGTTAAAAAATGGCAGGATTGACACATGGGTTTATAACCTGCAGGAATAAAGCAGGTAGATACCTGCTTTATTCCTGCAGTTTCCAGTGACCTATACCGTTATAAGCTGGCTGGGTTTAGAGCATTAGTTAGTAGAACTTTTACACATTGCTCCAACACTAAAGGTACTAAGATAGAATTGGAGTGCATTAACAGTATAGCATTAAAGCACAGATATAGAAAAAAAACTTATTCCATCATTAGCTCATAAAATTGAGTGTAAGAACAATATCCACCCCACTAACAACAGGAAAGAAGAGACACAACCTCGAGAGCAGGAACAAAAACACCTCATAGTGGCTATGATCCAAGGCTGCAAGCCACTTATAAAAGATAGCAAAATATGTTAACATATCAGTGCAATCTGACCATCTTTTGCTTACTATCCAATGCCAAAGATAAGATCAAAGTGAATAGAACCCCAGGGGTATATTGTTCCCATATTGGACAATAGATTTGAAAGAGATCTTATTTATGTGGGCTCTACTAATAGATCATAGACATGTAGAATTAAAGAACATCAAGAGGACATCCCTAATAATAAACTAGTAACAATTCTGGTCCAATATGTGAATGAGCCAGGGTGTCAATCATCTGGAGTAAGGCAAAACTATGAGTTTTGCCTTACTCCAGATGATTGACACCCTGGCTCATTCACATATTGGACCATAAGGAGTCTTAATGCATCAACTGATGGAAAGTGCATTAATAGTAAAAAGACCATGAGACAATATCCATTGCTTGGCAGTTTTTGGTTGATAACTCTCTAAAGGGGAGCAGATAAATGATATTACAACATGATGATACTATAGATAAATAAATTTTTGTACTATGTGCATGTATCCTCTTGTTATAATAATTTGTAGAATATATGTAAAATGTAACACACGTGTTAAATATTCAAAAACCAGTCAACATCAAAAAGAAAACAATTTTAAAAAACGTTATAAAACAGAATCTCTACAGTTCTGTAAAGTTCAATGCTTGATGCAGGCCCCTTCTGTTTTGTATTGAATTCAAATATATATTATTTGCTGAAAGATTGTATGAATGGTATCAGTGTTTAATTTATCTATGTTCCAGCTGTTACAGACTTTTATAAAAAAAACAAGATTCACACATTTTTCTAATGCTTCTTTACTGTTTTTTAACACAATTTTATATATTAAATGATAAACTATTTATATTTAAATAACAATTTATAGATACAGTATTTAAAACTTCACCTTGTATCAATACAGTTCCTTTTCCTTTTGGTGACTTCAGAGCTAACTGATCAAAAGTCATTATTTCACCTCCAGCTTTCAAAATTCTACCACGAGCTCTCTCAGTAATTCTCAAAGCACAGATCTATAAATGACAAATTTAATAAATATTACTATAAATGTCAAACAATAAAATATTTTTGTTTCAAATCCTTAATTAGTTATTAAGGATTTGAAACAAAAGTATTTGAAGCATTTTGGTAATTATCAAGATAAGATCATACACAACACACTGCACTTTCTTTTATTGCTCTTTTTTTGGATTGTTCATTGTCACCCCATCACTTTTGGAAATGAGAGTACACAAAACAATAAACTTTAATGTTGTGGTAGTAAAAGGATGGTTTTCTAAGGACTGTTATTGTCTTTGAGAAATTATATGACAGTCAAATATCAGAAAAAGAAGAAACTTTGATCAGCATTTAACTGATATTTAAAAAGTTCTATAAAACAATACTAAGCCTGACCCAGAGATGATATCTTCATTCAGATAAATTATTTATCTACAGGGTTAGTGAGAAATAAGTTTCCCCACTTCAGAGAGCTCTGGAGAGCATGCTACTGCTCAAAATGAGACAAAATTTGGACTACAAATAATTCAATGTGCTTGACATTTCTTACATAAATAAATTAGTAAAAAGTACATAATCCGTCAATAGGTGGTGCTGGAGCACACAGAAATATTGAATGTGTGCACACACACAAATGTTGAATATGTAGTACTAAATAACTGCTTAATATGTCCTTCTTCATTTTAAACAATGTGCTCTAATCACAAAACCATATTTCCCACAGCTGAACACAGTGAGTCTTCCGGAATATCCAGAACATGGTGCCAAATGCAGTCCTTCAGATCTGGCACAGATGCAGGTTTTCTACAATAGACACTGTCCTTCAGGAAACTCCATAACCAAAAGTCACAAGAAATGATATCCAGTGAGCAAGGAGGCAATGCTAAAGGAAAATAATGGCTGATTACCCGTGCATCTGTGAAAGGCTGTCTTAGTATGGTTTTGCGATTATAGCACATTGTTAATAATGAAGACGACATATTGAGCAGTTTTAGTGCTACATATTCAACATGTCTGTGTGCTCCAGTGCCACCCATCGATGGATTTTTGTACTATATATTTTTTTTAATTTAAGAAATGTCAAGCACATCATTTGAATTATCTGTAGTGCAAATTTTGTCTCATTTCGAGCAGTAGAACACACTCTACTCTCTAACGTGGAAAACTTATTTCTTACTAACCCTGTACTTTGGTATTTAACAAACCTGTTTATAATAATAATAAAAAATTTAATTTTATAATTATGCTATCAATTTATTAATTATATTTTACTTATATCCATGTTTCTATATATAATTATGAGTTTACAAAACTGTTTAATTATTTGATCCAAATTATATAATAAAATTATCATTCATTCATCAAAAGATTGCCTGCATTTTTAACTGTAAAAGCAATTTTTAGTGCATATATAAGACTTTGGGGTCAAAAACATAGTAGTTTACGTATGTAGTGGCCATCCCTGAAACCTTGGCAAGTGGGATAAAGTGCTACATCATGTCTAAACCACATGTAAACATAGCACCAGTAAAAAACATAGTTGAAATCTTATCAATATTGCTCAGGAGTTCTGGTTGTAATAATTACAGAAATGAAAATACTACAATGCATTACCTTTAATGGATTAGGAATTACCTACAAATGCTATTATATCACTTAGTTTTATTGGGTTGTTCAGAAAGTACAGTAGAACCTAGATTATCTGGACTAATTGGGTTTGAAGGTAGTCCGGATAAGGAAAAATCCGGATAATCAAAACAAATACTTTAATTTGTCTTTTAATGATAATACAACATGTTTTCTTTTCGATGACATATTGGTAATATTAAAAGTAAGTACTGTATTTAAATCGTGATCAAATTTTCAAGAAACAAACGTTCGTATTGAATTTGGACTACTACTGACCAATGCGAACAGACTACCTATTGTATAAAAGCCCTCTGGTGGCACAAGAAGACAGATTTTATAAAAATAAAAAGCAGTTGAAACTGCACTTTTATGAATAAAAATTTGACAAACTATTTATCGTTTTATGACAAGTAAAATTTTTTTGTCGCGTTCACGGCTTTTAAGTAATGCATAAACCTTCAAGGGGCGAGGCCCTTCGGACCGCAAGGCATAGGCGGTGGCCCACGTCGTCCATGCCTTACGCCGCCCTTGGTCATAGAAATGATGTAATTTGAATATAAATTATTTATAAATACGTATGTCAAGTTATATTTTTATTACTACGTAAAATATATTTAAGAGTTTACGACCACTGTGCTGGGTGAGACGTTGTTGAAACAAAAAAAGTTATGCATTCCATCACGTACATAAACAGT
>NW_019385119.1:333165-354262 GCF_000671375.1 Centruroides sculpturatus | reverse complement strand
ACCATTTTGGTCAAATACCTGTTGTCATCGTTTCTGGTAGTAGCATGATTTCACATTCATAAAAGTTTTGATCGTTGCTTACAAAAAACTGATCCAAGTGATTTTTGACATTGTTATTTCAAGTAAATGTCTTACAGTTAAAAAAAATTTGTATAGATCAGAACAAGTAATAATCTGAATGTGCTTGATCTAGTGAATATGGTTGGTGTGATAGCAGGTCCCATCTAATTTATAACAGTTTCTGACCAGTTAGCAAACTTGTGTGAAATTTGACATTATTGTGGTAAAACACTACACCTGTTTTGTTGATCAATTCTGGCCACCTTTTCTGTTTGATGATATTACTCAATTTGTTTACTCGATGGCAGTACACTTTCGAATCAATTGTTAAATCGTCTGGTAAAAGCTCCAAAAAAGATTTCCTTAAAATCCCACCAAAGAGCATCTCTCTTTAAGAACATGTGGAACCCATATATCGAGCTTTGAAACAAAACCAATTTGTTTCAAATAATCAAACAGTTCAATTTGACAAATTTAATCTCTTAGTGATTTCATGTGTTGTTATTCGGCAATTTGCTTCAATCAGTACCTTTATTTTGTTTTCATTGGCTTCAATTGGCCATCCAGAACGTGGTGCATCTTCAATATTGAAATTGCCAGAATGAAATTTTGTAAACCAGTTTCAGCACTGTTGTACTGTCAATACATTTTCTCCATACACATCACACAATTTTTTTCTCACTTGAACAGCATTCTTACCTTTTCAGTAATAAAAGAGCAAAATATGCCAAAAATGCTGCTTCTGATCTTCCATATTTGATGGGACACAAAAAATAAACAATTGCACGAAATCATACAAAATTTTTTACAAATAAGTCTTAAAATGCTAGCTGTCAAAATATATAATGATAGAATGAATGAATGAAAATGGTGGGAAAAATACTACTAATCCCTCTAGTGGTAAAAAAAAAATAACTGAAATTACTTTCCAAACAATCCAATAGTTTTATCCTAAACATAAACACATCTTGCAAACAATCAAGTACACCAAACATTTAAACATATGCTATCCCATATGCAGAAGTATTTTATAAAGATAGTGCTGCCAACTGTAAGGCTTTTTGACTGCCAATCGACTTATACATATTACATTTGTATAAATCACAAAAGCACAATTCCCCACAAGAATTATGAACTTGTTAATTATTACAATACAGTAGATCCCCCTATAAAACCGTTTCCTATAGTTATGATTCCTATAAAAATTGTGGCAGTACAGTAGATCCCCCTATAAAACCGTTTCCTATAGTTATGATTCCTATAAAAATTGTGGCAGTATCCGTAAACAATGGTAAAAACAACTCCTATAATACGTAAAACGTCATCGGGCAGCCGAACTACTTTCCCGCCGTCCGTAGCGCCACGCTACGGACGTTTAGGCGGATAAATTGAGTTTAGTATCGTCTGTTCATATAATTATATATAAATTAGGTACTGTACATATAATTATATATTAATTATATATAAATTAGGTACTGTACATATAATTATATATTAACTTAATTTATTGTAACTTTATTATAATTATATATATACTTTCCGCCGTCCAGCGCCACGCTACAGAGAGTTTAGGCGAGTAAGTTGAGTTTACTATCGTCTGTACAGTATGTAAATTAGGTACCGTAAGTCTAATACAGTACTGTAATTTTATACATTTCTTGTGAAAGAAACATTTCTTATTTAACGGCCATAAAAATTATTTATATTAAGGATGTCTCCAAAGGTCAACGAAGTTTTCGCAGAAAAATAATATCAGAAATCGCGGCCGCGGTTTGATGCGCTGTTCCGCGACGAAACCAAGCTTTAGCAACGGGCGTAGTCGAACGGTACACACTCGGTAAGCAATCCTACAATTTTTTGTTTATAACGTAGTTTATACGGATTATTTTCAAAAAAATATACGTATTTTGGAAATGTTGAGTCGAATTAGTCTAGAATCGATTAATTTTATGAAAGAAAACCTTTCAAACAGCCGTAGTCCGTAAACTATGATTCCTACAAAATTGATTCATAAAGAACGGAACGTATCTACCGTCTTATAGGGGGATCTACTGTATTAGTTTGATTCATTTTCACATAGCAAAAAATTGTCTTAGTAACATGATTTCTCACATTATACAAGTTTATATAGAATCATCTTAATTTAATTTATTTAAAAATCTTTTAAACAAATACTTACTTTCAAGTTTGGTATTTCAAAGATACGAAGATCATCTGTAATTGTGCCAACAACAACAGCTATTTTATTTTCCCGTCCAGGTTTTTTCATCATTCGAACCTAGAAACAAAAATGTAATAATATGCACATATATCTTTCAACACAAATACATAATATTTCATTTTAAAAAGCCAAAGTGTAAATAATTTTAATTTTTTAAAATGTAAATTAATTTGTAATTTAATAGAAATATCACTTACCAGTCTTGCAAGAGACATAGGTGGACGATTAGTTTTGCTCATGAATAAACGCTTCAAAATAATCTTATTAAATTTTGCCCCAGTTCGTCTTGCCATAAAACGATACAACTACAATTTGAAATACTTTGTCAATACATTTAATATTAAAAAAATTCAATTGTTTAATTTAAAATAACAACAAATTGTAAAGTATATCAGAAAAAATGCTATATTTATTTATATTATATCAAGATATTCCAATCTTTGAATATTTTCATGCATTTCAATATGTTGGGGCAAGTGAAATAAATGAACTAACACAATTTATTCACCAACTAGTACATTTTAGTTAAAAATAATTACCAACAGCACTGAGGCATTTATCCAATGCTTTTATCAAGCTATGGGACAAATGGGTATATTCAAAAGCTCAGCATCAACACTTTAGCAACAGAAAAAATTGCATGATGTCTTATGAAAATATACTGATATATTAAAATATTCTATTAATGTATTAACCCAATTTTAATTTATTCAGAAACCATTCATCAACAAATAAATTAAATTCAAATTGTCAATGCAAAATACTCTCTTACAAGTTTCATGATTGTTTGCTGGCATGTCAAGCACCAAGACACTTGCAGTTGGCTTGCAACCAGAAGTTGCCCAGGATTTTGAATACACCCAATGCCTCAGTGCTGGTGAATTCACACGCACAGTATTCCTTTTGCTTCTGACAAAAGAAATCTGTGACCCCCCAATCCTGCACTTTATCATCAAATGAGAACCTGTGATCTTTCAACAATTTTTTCATGTCACTAAAAAACAAAGTTGCATAGGTAAAGATCAGGCCTATAAGGAAATGATTGAGTGATCCACAATTTCTCACTTGAAAGTTTGAGTGTGTCTGAAGTCATCCTGACTTTATGTGGTCTCAACATGGTCTTAGAACAAGATTATGCTGTTGGCATAATCTTGTTCTAAGACCATGTTGAGACCACATAAAGTTAAACTTGAGCCCTTGTTTTTGATTGATTGCTGTGAGGAGATATTGAATGACTAGTCTTCACAGTTTAAGCCAATTCATCAATACTCACTCATTGATTTTGTTAGATTAATACATTCATCTTTGCTATTGTCTCACATGTAGTGAAATGATGTGCTGTACCATCTTACACAATTTCAAGTTTTCACAGCCTTCTTTAATTCAGCAACTGTTACATTCTTTAAATACAGGTTTTTATAAGCAGATCAAAACTTCCACTCAGTTTCCACTATTTTACAACTACCAAAAGTTAAGTATTCATCAAGCTGACACTAGCACCACTAGTGACAATATCTAAACCATGTATGCCCCATTACTGCAAATGGAACTAAAGCAATGTTTATCAAACTGTGCCACACGGACTTTTCAGTCTGAAAATAGGTGAATCATGTGTTGGGCTTACTGCTATATTACATGATGTCTCCAAATTTCAGTCCAAAAGAACAAACTTTTGTAAAAAGAAAGTTCTCAAGAAATATTCCAGTAATGTTGCATGACTGGGAAGTTATACAGATTACTCTCTGAGGAATTTCAGCACTTTTGAGTATACAGTAGAGCGTCGATTATCCGAAAGAATTCCAGTCGGCAAATTAAAATTTTCGCCAGTGCTGTGGCGCTGCAATCTTTGGCTATGTCTTGGACTACTCAAATATTTTACGTTTTTGATACTAAATTAACTTCTGAAGTATAATTTTTTATTGTTTTTATATTTTTCAATATTTTTAACGATACAATAGTCACGATTATTATTTTATTATTACATTATTATTATTTTAAAAAGTTTACATTAGGCTTAACATCGACGAAAATTCAACGCAAAGCGACACGCAACAGAGAAAAATGGGATAGGTTAATATATTTTTTCGTACATAATCGGTTATCCGAAATATCAACTTTCTGAACAACCTCAGTCCCCAATTGATTTGGATAATCAACGCTCTACTGTATATCTGAACTCAGGGGACCAAGATGAGTTCAACAGTACCCTGCTTTTGGACTGGAGATCAAAGATAAGAAAATCATCAGATTAACAATTTCTTTGTTAATCTGATCATTACAGTGTTTTTTTAGTAGTTTGCACATTTTCACTGCTAGGTGGCATTGCTAGCAATTTAGTTTGCATTCTTTACTGCTAGATGGTGCTACTAGCAACTACGGTGCCTTCTGTGTAGAATGCAGTTTAATTTTCTTTTTTATGTTTTCTATGCAGCAGAATGCAGCTTTAAAACAAAGATTAGCCCGACAGCCTGTTTTCCCTAGGTGAATTTTGAAACTTCCTTAAGCCAGCATTAGTAGTAGTCAAAGATAAGGAAACGTGTATCGAGTGGTTATAAGATCAGGGTCTCCTTTAAAAAACAAAAAGTGTAATACGTGGGGGGGACAAAAAAACTGGATTTTTTGTATAAAAACTTTTTTACAAAATTCCTTCAGTCACCTTCAAAGTACTTTCTATTAGATGTGATGCACTTGTGAAGTCTTTTTCCCCTCTGTTTGAAGCATCTCTGGAACTCTTCAACCTTGATATCGTCCAGTGCCCTTAGCGAAGCTGTTTTTACCACCTCCACATCATCAAAATGCTTCCCTTTTAGATTTTTCTTCATTCTCGGAAACAGAAAAAAGTTGCACGGGGTTAGGTCTGGTGAATACGGAGGGTGGGGAATAACAGGCTATCCCCAAAAGGCCAAATAGTGGGTCACTCAAAAGGCTGTGTGTGCGGGGCGTTGTTGTGATGAAGGAACCAGTCACCCGATCACCAAAGCTCTGGGCATTTCCTTTGCACATCCTCTCACATACATCTTAACACTTTTTTTGGCAGATTTTTTCAACGTTTTCATCGTTTTGAGATGTTGAAGGATGCCCAGAACTTCGCAGGCAGAACAAAATAACAGTAAGAGAAACACAACACTACACTCAAACGTAAACCTACAAACTGATGCCATTTGCACAGTTGTTTTGTGAAGGTCTCTACTAACCCCACGTAACGGGAGAACTCTCTACTACGTCTACAAATGGCAGTGCGCTGTCAGTTTGGTTGTTTTTGAGTCCCTCCTCGTAGATGCAAAGAGTGGACTGAAGAGAAAGATAAAGGCAAAGAACGGGGGATGCCTGCAATGCCAGAAGCACAGGCAGGAACAGCAAATTACTACTGATACTTTCTTTCAGCAAGTCCGAATCTCACCACGGAAAGCAATCATTCTAATGTACTGCTGGGCGCACCAGATGAAACAAGATAAAGCAATCCAAAAATTGTTGCTTGAAGATGAAAAGAACTCCCCAAACACCGTGGTAGATTGATTCAATTACTATCACAAAGTAACCATGACTGCACTGGATCAGTGTTTCTCAACGGGGCAATATTGCCACCATGTGGGCATTTTTCCATGCTGAGGGGGTGATTAGTAACAATTTATATTTTATTTTTTTTGGGGGGGGCGAAAAACAATTTTCTGGGTGATATAGTAAAACATTATATTAAGAATAATTAGATATTTTATTCATTATATTGTACAATAATTAAACAAATAACATTATACTAGTCACTAGTCTATTCAATGTAGTATGAATTTGGCGTTAGCCTTGTCCCTCGGCATTGGAATTTTGTAGTGAAGGGGGTGATACTACTACGTAACGGTCTCATTGAAGAGAGTGACGATTCGTTAAAGGTTGAGAAACACTGCACTAGATGCAGAGTACAAAAAAGAAAAAATTGGCGGACCTGGTGATATAGTGGAAGTTGATGAAATGAAATTAGGATGCCGAAAGTACAACTGTGGCAGGATGGTGGATGGACACTGGTTGTTGGGCACAATCGACTGAGAAGGAGGCTACTGATTAGAAATATGTCCCGAAAACTGCTGAGATAAGCTGACATTAGTTACTCTCATACAGAAGCATGTGGAACACGGAACTACTATCATCACAGATCTTCGGAACAGGATATAGTGGATTAGAAGAATATGGATACGAGCACAAAATCATTAATCATAGCAAGAATTTTGTAAATCCCAAAGATGCTGCCAATATACAAACTGTAGAATCTAACTGGCAACCACCACGAAAGGAACTCAGCCATGGAGGAATAAAAGACAATAATCTGGCTTCACATCTACATAAGTATCTGTGGCTCTGTGATGCACAGCAACAGGATGTGGACCCCTTCCTCAAGTTGACTGAGAACATTAAGCAACAGTATCCTCTGCAGATGTGTAAGTTGTTAAAGTTTGATTATCAAGAAATATGATGAGATAATGAAATACTTTTTAATAGGGACAATATGAATAAAAAATCAGAAAACACATTATTATAATACAAACATCTTCTAAATGTAACACTATGTAGAGTAATAACTTTCCACAAAAAACCTTTATCAGTGTTGTGTTCGTTACAATATCCACTAATGTTTTCAACCTCCACCGAGGTCTTCTTCAGGTGCTGACTAAGTGTTGTCTCCCCTTGACCGTTAGAACGTCCTCGTCCAAGATGTAAATATTGCGCGTATCACGTTTTACCCCCTGCCCGTCCCTGATTGAATTCCTTGAATAGGTATCTCCACGCCTGCTTGATTGTTTCTCCGTCTTTAAAGTTGATACAGGTGCCCCCAACATTGTCCTTGTAGATCTCCCAGGCTTCCAGATGATGGATGTGATCAATTTGAAATGCCTGTCTGATTAATTTGGTGTTCGGGAGGTCCGCCGGAATTTCAGGGTCGCTAATGTACGCCATTAAGGTGATGGTTTGCCTGTTATTTTTAATGCCCAATTGATGCTTGCGTAACCATTTTTGTGTTAAGCGCACGCTAGAACCAATATAAACTAAGTTTCTTTGGAATCTTATCATCCCTGATGGGAATGGAGTAAACCCCTGGAGCTCTGTTGAGATCTATCGTGTCTTTAGCATTGCACAGCAGGTCGTAAATAGTGCCAGTATTCCTGTACGCAATCTTTGTGTGATTATGGCAAGCAATCTCCCTGTATAGGGGGTCCAAATGTTGGTTGAACCGGATAACCGTGCGCCTCCCATTCTTAACGGGCTGCTGTCCGCTGTCTGGCATAGTCAGGGGGTAGCACTGCTGTGTGGGGGAAGACAGTTGGTGCAGACACAGGCCAAACTGTGAACACAGAACACCTTGGTGGAGGTCGAAAATGTTAGTGGATATTGTAACAAACACAACACCGATGAAGGTTTTTTTGTGGACAGTCAAACACATTATTTACTGCTACATAGAAGAAGATATACCATATTTAGTCGCATATAGAATGAGTGAGACTTTAAAAATCAAAATAAAGAAAATTAGATTTATTAATACAATTCTAATTTTATTTTGTTTAATCACAAAATATAAAATGCACGTAAAGGCACACATTGTCCCACAAAAATTACTAGCATTTTAAACTTTACGGAAAAAACTTGTAAAATCAAATCAAATTGCTCACGTAATATGAACAAGTTGATTTTACAAGAATAATTGGGAATGTTTTTTTGTCAATTCTTAACAATCAAATTCACTCTTCGTTGATTAAACTTATGAGTTTCTCCAAATTCTGATTTCCAAATAATCATCTGTTTTCATGTGGGAATGGATTAAAACTTAATCGGGCTCCCACGTGATTTTGGAATTCAATTCAAAAGCTTTGCTTTTCCTATTGCTATTCATCTTTACTCTTGACAATACATAAGAATGATTCAAACAACCCAGATAAAATACTTTAGTTTTTAATTTTAAACACCAGAATGTGAGAATCTGGTAAAAAATGCAAATACACAGTTTACAAAAATTATTGCAAAAACAAAAAGAATCCTTCGCTCGCACATATAGGACAACCTAGGTTTTTGAAGCAATGAAATATGAATAAAAACCTCATCTTATATGTGAGTAAATAAGGTATGTAACCGTACCCAGATGATGTGGTGTCCTATAAATGTGTTAATTTAATGATATGATGAGTACATTTTTTTTCTCGCTTAAACTTTTGTTCCAATTTATCTCAACTGAATTTGTACTTTACATGACTTTTAAGCTGAATTAAAAAAGAATAGAATGCACTGAACTGAAGAATGCCTTTCAGCGCATTCTATTCTATTGTAGTTCATTCTATTCTACAGTGTATTCTACTCTAACCTAAGGCATAGAATGCACTGTGAAAGGCAAGAAATCGTTAAGCCGATAACTTTTTTATCTTTGGTCTCAGGTCCAAAAGTAGGATACTGTTGAACTCATCTCTGTCCAGAGTTCAGATATATACTCAAAATCCCGAAATTTCACAGGGAGTAATCTATATCAACGGTCCCCAACCTTTTTATCGCCGCGGACCGGTTAACGTTTGATAATTTTACCACGGCCCACTGAGGGGGGACGATGATTGTTTATATTTTAGATTGATTTAATTTAATAATTTTAATTTAATTGTATTTAAACATGCCTTCAAAATAAAATACAATTACACCAAAAAAATGAATATAACGTGATTTAACATTTTAACTCACTAGAACGCTAAATCAATGCGAACCCTGAGCTTGTTTCTTTGCAACGAGACGGTTCCATCTGAAGGTAATAGGAAACAATGACACCCGAAGTGTGTTTCTTATGTCCAGTTTATTCCGTTGTTCCGTCGTCCATTAAAAGTCGCACAAACCCGAGGAAATACACCATAATAAAATGGAAATAATTTAATGTTCCTTGGGCGGTCCAGTACCATTTGATCCACGGACCGGTACCGGTCCGCGGCCCGAGGGTTGGGGACCACTGATCTATATAACTTCCCATGACTGATGTAAGATATGCTTCTAAGTAGTCATGATGACACATTTTGTACACATCTACTATGCTACTCTGTGACAAAAACAAGCTTAAGCTAATAGTGTCTCCAACAAGTCCTAAATTTTTTGTTTACAGTACTTTTTACATGGGTTGCTCCCAAAAAATTCTTCATTTTGTTAAACACTATGAAATATGAATATGTCTATTAAAAAGAAAATTAACAGAAAATGAATAATGGTATGCTTCTATAGTTTTATCAACAGATAAATCACACAAAGTTTACAATTTCAATACTTAAAATGAAATAAAGTAATCAGATTATGTATGGGTAAAGTATCCACAACTATTCTTCAGTATGGTGCATAAATCATCATTTTACTTCACTTCATCAATTATTAAAACTGTAAACCGTAAAGTATCACATATGATTTATCAGTTGTCTCAATAAATACAGCGTAATGTATTTTAGTAATTTTTCTATTATGGAAATGAACATAAACAGCTTGTAACCAGTATTGTTGTTACTGCAAATATGAAATAATAAACAGTTTATACATTGGACTATTCATATTCGGGTAAATATTTCTCTTTTTTTAGCCACGAAATTAAAAACTAACAAATTACCTTGACTAAAAGCCTCAGGTATATATCATTACTCTTCGGAGCACGTCGGACGACTTTCCGATCATGTTTATGATTAATGTCGATACCCTAAAAATAACAAAAATTATAAATTTATAAACATTTATAATTAGTGAATTATAAAGATTAACAGTTAAGAACAAAACGGAATGGATTAAAACGGATTAAAATAACACGCCACGAAACTCACCATCTTCCACTTTGATAACAAATGGCCGCAAACGAGAACAAAACTTCAGTGTTGCCAACAGAAGAAAGTTGAAAAATTTTTAGCGAAATTTTAAATTTTGTGAAAATAACTGAAGTCACAAAAAATAATGTGAATTTAATTATTAACTTATTGAAATTTTAATGATTTAAATATAATTTAAATTATATACGACGTAATTATGAATTACAGAATTTGTCTTTATTTTTCAAAAGAACGAAAAAAAAATTAATAATTACATTAATTTAAGTTTGTTAATTTATTAACCATTTTTAATTAACTAATAATTAATTTTAACTATTATTAATTTAGCTTGTTATCAAAATTTATAATTACATTAATTTAATTTACAGTATTATTCAGATATAATTGTATTGATAGTACAGTACATTGGTTTTTTAACCCAATCCGATATTGTAAAGTGCGGCCGGATGGCCGAGCGGTCAAGGTAGCAGTCTACCGCTCTGGGAGACTCGGGCTCGAATCCGAACGGGTCGAAAAATCCCCAGGAATTTTTCGGGTGCGGTCCGTCCGGATATGTCGGGCCCGTCCCTCACCACCCGGCAGCCCCATTGTGGGCCCGGCCGAACCCATAATGGGCTTGCATAAAGAGGCCCTCTTAGTGCCCACAGGGCGGAAAGAGTTAAAAAAAATACTGTAAAGTAGTAAAAGTAATTAAAACATGTAAAATTGATATGTGTTACCTTTTCCTTTTTTTTTTTTTTTTACTAAAATTAGCTGCTATACCAGATACTGTAATTGTCAATAATTAAAGATACCCTGCCGCCCTATATGATACCAAATTATTTTATCACACTCCTACTGTATAATATATTGGCATACCAGATTAAAGTTAAAATACAACAATATTAAAGGCTTCTCGTAGAATTGATCTAGAGCCATAAATTGATGTTATTTTTACTAATAAAAAATTAAGACTGCTTTCATTTTCCTTGCTGTTATATATATGTTATCGGCCAAACCCGATTTCAGGCCAAACTGATTTATGTACTACAAATAGGCGCCAGTGTAAAAAAAAATTATTTTGTATAATTCGAAATGCCACCACTGTACATCCGGTGATTAAAGTGTACCTAGGTAACCCCAATGTCGGTGCTTCGGTTAGGTTGGCTTGGTTAACAACATTTTTTAGTAGACGTTTCCATTTTTTTCCTTTTGTTCAAGAACTACAGTGAATCAATAACTAGTGACGTTAAACAATGGGCGGCCTGCCGGCAGCTCTCCTCCGGGAGGAGTCTGCCGGGAGCACGAACAGTCCGAAGTGCCGCCATTGGGGTTACCTATTAAAAACGTAAATACACTTTAACCCACCCTGTAAAAACAAATAAAAGATTAAATATTTTATATGTTACACTAAGAAACACAAACAAGTTCAGTTTTAATTTTAGTTTGACTTGTTATTTTTATTATTTCGTTTGAATTTTTGAAAATATTATCGAAAGTTATTTACCTTTAAAAGTGCATAGTTTAATAAAAATAACTGATAAGTACTGATTAACTTATTTTTATTTTATAGCTTTGTACAAGTATTGTGTCACTTCTAATCAATACCGTAATATGAAAAGAAATTCTTTTCATAATTTGGAAATTTCTTGAATATCTCAATGCAAAATCTTCAATGTTTACAATACATGTCTCATATATTATAATATTGGTATTCAAAAAAATTGATTTATTTATTAATGTCGACTTACCTAACGCTTTAGTAATATAAAATAGTCAACAAACAAAATGTTATTGTTCAGTGTACTGTACATTATTTAAAAGCTTGGGTGATCATTTTTTCGTGATTCCTTATTGCTTTCGCTTAACAAATATTGATGAAAGAAATTTTAATAGAAAGTAATTATTGAAATAATTAAAATTACAGCTGTTTTAAAAACTTCTGTCAAGTTATTGATGGAATAAAGCAACGCAACACTTGGGCGACATGCCAAGAGGCCCTAATTAGGTGTTAGACACGTGAAGAAAACACGCGGAAATTCCACTTGGTCAGCCAGTTGATGATGCCCGAACCCGTGACCATCGAATATTATTGTGCGGGTTTATCCATTCGGACACTGGTGACTGCTGTAAATTATTAAATTTATTTCTCTTGTATTATTATTATTATTATTATATTAGTATCTATATATTTTCTTAATTAATTAATTAGAGAAAGATAAAAAATGTTACTGTTGCATAAAACCTTTAAAAATTAACCAACATTGCTTGTACGGGAAGCCAAATATGTATAGCTTAATAACAATTTTCTAAATTGATAAGACTAATTAAACTAAAGTCAAAGGTTTAATGTGCAAAATATGGATGGCAATTCAAACGTTTCAGTGGAAATAACAGAAAAACAAATATGTTTGAACTGTTTATTTCGTCCAATATTTTCTCTAGTCAAAACTGTCGGACTAGATATATTAGAATCGTGTGAAAAACAAAGTAATTTTAAAACACTAGCATTAAAAATCTATTTGTCTTTCGTTCAGTTAGTTTTCTTCGTCCATGCTTCTTCGAAAGCGACAGAAATTGTTTATAAATTAAAAGGAATTCAAATTGGATGCCTGGAAGACCATTCCTCTCAACAAGGCACAGTATTCTTCGCTAGCTTATTTTGTATAGTTTCAAGTGGCTGTTTCTTAATTTCTATCAGTTTGAAAGGTAAAAAAATTTCATTAAATCTCTCAGTCGATTTCGAAGAATATTGTCAAGTAATTAAATATCAAAAGAAAATTATTTTGTTGTGGGGTTCCATTCACTTTTTCATCAGTTGTATATTTCCTACAAGTTTGTTACTGATCCATTTCCTGCGTAGTGATTACAAAAGTTTCATTCGTATTTTCTGCGGATCTTTAAATGCTTTAAATAGCATATTTGCAATCAATCTAATCATATTCTTATTAATGCCAGCTAATGTCATTTTATATTTGATTCAAATAAAGATGTCGAAAATGGAAGAATCTACCGGATATACCATATCCTCAGTGGATCCTCGAAATATACAGCGAAATACTAAGAATCACGAAAAAATGTATCAATTTTTAAACCATATAAACGATACCTTCGAAAATTGTTTATTTGCTGTTTATTTCACGACTGTTTATGCATTGAGCTTATGTTTTTATAACGTAACAATCGGAGGATCAGAAATTCTGTTTTTGAAGGGCTTTTTAATCCCAGTTACTATTATCATTACTCTTACTCTCGTCTATCTTGCATACGAAATTTCGAAACTTTTTATCCTGGTAAGGTTTTTTTTAAATTAAAATATTTCCTATTCTTCAATATAAAATATAAATGCTTTCTTCAAAAGTGATTGGCTAAAAAAACTAATAATTGCATTATTTTTAACCCCTTTAATTCTAGTTTTATGGATCTTATCAAGAAATCAGAATATTCTCTATTTCTTCTTTGCCCATTCAAGTGAAATTAAAGGTATATTTTCATTTGTTGAATAAATATCATAAAAATAATTTTAATAAAAATAATAATAATAACAAAATTAATTTCAGATGTTATGTTTCATGAAGCTATTTTTTGACAAAGAGAAAGCTTTTCGTGTGGCGGATTTTTTACTTTTTCAAGAACCTTTCCTTTAAGAGTTCGTAATAATGTATCATATAATATTTAAATATATTTTAATTAAAACGAACTTTATTATTTACTTTTTTTTTTAGATTACCGAATCTCTCTACAGCACATTTTCTGCCTTGTTGGAACTAAGAAGTTTAATGGAGGAGAAAAAATCGTGCAGAGATATTTACTTGGCTCAAAATACCAGCTCTAAATTCAATGCAAATTCTATTCTTAACTTATAAATCCGTCTATAATGCATTTTCTAATTCGAATAATTTGTTTTCGTGCAATAAGATTAGATTAGATTGATGGAATAATTTAAGCAGCGTAACACATGGGCGATCTGCGAAGAGGGATGGATCCCTTCGCAGATCGCCCATATGCCAATTGGGAGGATTTTCTATGAGAATATGGTCCCTATTTAGATGTTATACACCTGAAAAAATCCGGAAACTCCACGTGGACGGCCCGTTAATGAGGTAGTGAGATGCGAACCCACTGTTCAACGGTTTTTATGTTCTCGGCTTCTGCCGGGCAACCTGAATTAATTTCGATAATTTGAAATATTTAATTATAATTACTTATTGAAACTCTTAGATCAATGGAATGTCACCACCACTGACTTGAGATAATGCCTTAACGTTGTTTTGAAGATCGTCATTAGTCTCAAACCTCTGCCCTCCTAGCCACGTTATCNGACATTTATTCTAATTGAGTTCTCATAATAATCAATTATTTTTCCAGACATTTTTCCAATATCTAATAACAAAATTTTCAATAGAAAGTCAGTTAATGCTACATTTTTCTTTTATTTTTTATTGATATATTTTAGAAGTCACCGAAGACAAGTTTAAAAATTCTACATAAAAATTTATATATGAATTTTGTATGAAATTGTTTAAATTCGTATAATTTTATATGAAATTTATGCTTACAAAACAAGCAACGAAAAATATGATAAAAATATTTTTAAAAAAGAATAAAGAATTTCATTTAGTAGATTTTTATCGCAGAATGCTCATCTTGCTTGCTTAATTACTCTCACCTGGTGGTACATTATTGGTTATACATATCTCACAAGCTAGCGTGTTTCGACCACATTACAACCTCTTACATTATACATCAGCTATGATAGGTTTTTCTCCTACATCCTGCACCTGGCAGACAAAACATTCTTTCAATTGAAACATTAAAACTAAAGAAACCTACAAAATAGTTTTGCCATTTTTTCGAAATATGCAATACGCGGAAGAATATATTTATATATATGCAATGCACTGTATTTTTAGAATGTGCTTTTAGGTTATTAAAACTATTTTTCTACGAAAGGTCATTTTATAATATAAACTCTGTTAAGCGTAACACGTAGAGATTTACTTGATTAGCTTACAATTTGATATTTTCCACATGCGCTTTACAATTTCCATAACCTATACCAACTGATTATTATTATGGAGCATCCTGAGTATAGAGAAAAGCTAACTTCTCCGGGTTGTAAAACGTAATAAACCAGTATACTTGATATATTCCATTCAGCTGTTGGCAATATTAATCTTCAGACTCGTATGATAGAATATGAAGAGAGAAAATTGAATATTAATACATGTAACTCATTATGCAAAACGCAATAAAATTTTCGTTATATTCCGATTTATTTTAACACTTTGACAATTGCGGAAACTTTGCGTGAAAGCCTTAATTCTTCATTAAAATCTCTTAACATTTAATTAAATTATGTTCATTATCAGAAGAAATACTCAAAATTACAATTACTTTAAATAATAATTAATAAAAATTTAATTTAATTTGCATTACGTTAATATGTATTATTCATAAAATAAATTATTTAATGCACATTAGCATAATAATATTAAATAAAAATTAAAACATTTGATATATTCAATTATATATTTAAAATTTAAATTTTTACTTCTATTATCCGAAAAAAAGAAGCATTATTTTTTATTTTTATAAAAATATTGATCCTTATAATATGTTGAAAAGCTGTTATTCAAATATAAACAGTGGAAACGAAGATGAATATAAATTTCTCTAATTTCAATATAAACTGAAATATAGATTTATGTGGGTAGGGAAAAAAAGAAAAGATTGAATTGAAGAATAAAAATAGATGAACATGGTAGGAATATAATCAGTAGAAATTCACTCGATTTATCTAAGAAAAGGAACCTGAACAAGTAAAGATTTTCATTTGATGACGCACAAGACGATAAATTACCAAGTTTAATCAAACCTTACAATATTAAATTCCTTGTTTGAAAGATTTCTACAGACTTCCTTGAAGATAATTACCAATAAAAGGAAATTCTTAAGCTATCTTACTTGAGTGATTGGCCTGTAAAGATTTGTTTTCGAACATACCATTCCTTACCTTTGTTCATTTGTAGCCACTACTTTATAATAGCATCATTTCTTTTCTATTTATATTCATTCCATATGAGAATTTCTACTTCAAAGATTATATTAAGATCGTGTTTTTTGTACAAAGCTACAAAATTAGTTTCACTTATTTTTATTGGTCATTTAAATATTTAAAAAATATATATAGGTTTAATTCTGTATTGTCAGAGTAAAATGCTTTAATTTACTATTTTGCTTGTTCAAAACGTAATATAAACAGTGATTTTATATTTAAAAAATATATATATATTTAATTCTGTATTGTCAGAGTAAAATGCTTTAATTTACTATTTTGCTTGTTCAAAACGTAATATAAACAGTGATTTTAGTCATTGCCACTATTTAAGCGAAATATTGTAGAAAATATTATACATTTTGTAAGAAATGGTTTGAAAGTCAACTATACCATGTCGTCCTGAGCATAAAAAAGCCCTTTTTTCAAACCAATTGTGGGTTCGGCTAGGTCCACAATGGGGCGATTGGGTTAGAGACGGGCCAACACATTCTGAACAGGCCCCGAAAATTCCTGGGGTTTTGCAGCCTGCCTGGATTCGATTCCAGGTCTATAAGAGTGGTATGTAGACAAAGGCCATCCTGAGGCCATCCGGTTAACGTAGGATATTAGTAATAGCACTGGTGCCATCTGATACAATGGATGATACCATGCTAATAGTATCACTTAATACAGCACTTCAGAATGTATGAGAAGAAGCTCCAGGAAAATGCTGTAGTTTTATAACAACTTTATTAAAATTTTAAACTATTATGATTAATATTGTGATATTAATTGTGTTACTCCCCTAATAGTTAAAGAAAAAAATAAATGCAAATGACCGATGTAAGAGAGAGGTCAAAAGACAGTTTGATATAAAATATGATGGTCTCGATTTCATGGTATTAAACTTGAAAAGGAAGATAAAGAAAAAAGTTGTTATTATAAAACTTTATCGATTGCCTGTAATCGATCACTGGACAACATCATATCATTTATATCAATAACAGATTTTATAATATTGAACATCCATAGGAGTAAATGGCAACTATGGTGTTGAGGCCAATTCGAATAAATAACTGCTTGCTTAAAAGTAGTTATAAAAAAAAATGCATCAATGAGTTGCTTAACTTTCTAGGCAACATTTAAAACTGCGTGTGGCACCATCTATTATGATATTTATATGATAAATAAAAACTATGCTGTAAGGAACTGACCCAATTCTGGTGTTTAAAAAAAATAAATAAATAAATTATGGGCTGTAACAGTGGAGAATTCTATAAATCAAGCATGGACAACCTGCAATCCTCAGTGACTTTTATGATCTGCATAATATAAGATCCTTAAACATATTTGTCATAGTTAATTTACAAGTCAATATGTCCAGTGAACAAATCATAAAGCTATTAGCAATATATGTAAAAATTAGTTATCCATAATATTCACGTTTCCTTTACAAATTAATAAATTAGTAAAAATTTAATTCATCCTAATTAAAATTGGGACAATGTGTTAAAATTTTAATCACTTCCAAATAATCTACTCATTAACAGTAAATATAATTGTGTTACTTTGATGCAAAAGACCAGTAGCACAAAGTACTATTGTATTAATATAACTAGATTTAATAAATTAATATTTTTAGTTTCTTTAAGTTTCTAATTGGCATTTTATATTATCTTCATTAGATAATTTAATTCATTATACACCTTTGTAATACAATTTTTGAGTTTTTCTTTTTTATTAATATTATTTACATTGTAAAAGTTACATGCAGAAAAAAGAAGTAAATACTTTTACTATTTAAAAAATAATTTCAAGTTCAATGAAACTTTACAAATTGTATGAGACATTTTTTTTTATATGAAACATATTAAATTCTTTTTACATTTCAGCAAATGTTCTCAGTCTGTAAAGAATATTGTTATATAGATAAACAGAGCACATTTTATGTTGCAATTACTAAGCAAATATACTCTTAAAATATTCAAATTAAAATGAAAAACACAAATACAAAAAGAAATTATAAAATGTAAAACCATTTTATTGATATAGAAAAACGTTATTGCTGTTACAAACTTTATATATACAAATTTTATACTAATGGAGGGCAGGATTTACTGTAGAAGTACAAATTAATTTAATTAGTTGTATATTCAAGATAGGAACTTAGATGAGGTAATACTGAGTAAAATATTTGGAATGTCGATCATGTTTGTTTTCAGCCAGTGTTGCTTAATTAGGAAAAATTTAACAATTTACAACATTAAACTTGAAACATGATGATTTGGCAACTTGATGAAAATAAATATAAATTAATTAATGAATGATAATGTTGTTATATAACAAAAACTTACATGAAAATGGAATTTTGCTGGTCAAAATTTGGCACAATTTGTTTTTACTTATAAAGCTCAAATTTTTTATAAAACTTCCAGAGAAATATGATAAAAAAACCACATTTGATTTCATAATCATCTCTAGGATACTAACAAACATTTTTTTAAAATTGTTAAATTTGAATTTACTGTGCTACAGTATACTAGATGAAGTATATAATCAACAACAGTAAGTTTTAAAACTGTACACATAAATTTCCAGTTGTGCTCTGCTGTATACCCTGAGTTATTTATTACACCTTAGCCAATTGGATGGATATTTCCCTCCGGCTAATTAAAAAAATGATTAAGTAAATGTGTATGTATGTATATATATATATATACATATTTATATATATATATATGTACTATAAAAAATGATACTTAAACAATCCAAGTCCCCTAACATGGTACAAAAAATATTTTATGTTTTTTGGCATCCATGGTATCTATGTCTTATACATAACACTTTTCAACAATTAACATAATAACACAAACACATACAGTACAGTACATAAACATACATGTATATACAAGTATGTAAAAATAAAGTTTATGAAATATTTAACATTATTCTAAGATTTTATTAAGCAATAAATATTGGCCTACTTTTAGGTAAAACTAACATTTTTAATTTTTAATGAAATTTTATTTCATATCAAGGTTTTGAATGTTAAACATTATATTTTATTATGCCCCAAATTTTCGTATTAATTAGCACAATCGTATCTAACAAACAATAACAATGATGCAATTGCACTAATAAATAGACCAATATTTACTGTTTAAAAAATGTTAACATCATTATTTAACATTAATAGAGTATATTCTTAATCTAAAATTGAATGCAATCTTTATATATCTACACTATCTTGTTTTAATTCAAGAAATTGATATGGAACATGTATTGTATGATTTTTATATTCTACAATCAAATGACCTCTTCGTGCAGATGCTCCAACAACTAATACTGACTCTCCTTTTAACAGTATCACATCAGCATTTCCTTCCTCTATTAAAAATTAATTAAAATTTATAATTTGTAAGGATTAGAATTAATTAATTATAAAAATTTTTAAATATTTATAAGTATATACCTGGATAATTCATCTTCATTATTCTTGACTGTGGATAGCCCATTTTTGTATTTCCTGAAACAGTGTAAGGCCGACTTGGTGGGACAGGTGGAGGGCGTTCCTTTTAAATTAAAAAACATCATATTTAGAGTTTTACAAAAATAAAAGAAATTAGAAATTTAAATTTTAAAATATTTAAATTTTGAATAAAAAATGATAAGAGAAAACTAAAAGTTTGCCATTATTATAACTGGTACTACTTTCTAAATTCACATTTTAATATGCATGAAAATAAATATAAATAATGTTAAAAGATAAATAAAATTTCCATCTTTAGAGCACTATCAAATAAGTTGTGATTCAATTCAGCCTGTATTTAATTCAAATATGGGAAGTACAATGTAAATCAATGTTATAAATCAAATGAAAAATGTGAAGTAGATGAATTTAAAAATAGAGAAACGTAGAGGAATAAGAAAAGATCGATATTCAGTGATAAAAATTGCAAATTGGAAAAAATTCTTGCCTCTTGATAAAAATCAAGAGGCAAGAATGAGAGATGAAAAATACAAACTTTTAAGTTGTAAACACCTGTGTTTAACAATGATTCATTGAATACTCTGAATGAACACTATATTTGTGAGAACTGAATATAGAGCAGATAAACTATAATTAGCATTCACAAATGTGAAAAAAATAATTGATAAATGGTTACAGCAAATCTCAAACTATTAAAATTAAGTTAAAAACTATAATTAAATCAATTATTATAACTATTATTATTACTCATTAAAAACATATGGTTTTGTATTATAAACATTAATCTACTCTATATCTCACCAAATCTAATCCAAATAATGAACAGGTCTGCTGAATAGTTTTCTGATCACATTTTTCTAGATCAGGGGGTGGTGTTCCAGCTATTGGTTGAGGTCGAGGTCTTGAGCATAATCCTTGGGTTGAAGTATTTACAGTTGTTGAAGATTGAGGTCTAATAATAATAAATTTGATTAAGATATATTTGAATTCAAATATATTTTAATAATTACATTAATTATTTAGCATATACCTAGTAGTTTTAACTCTTGCCTGAATTTGCAAATTTCTTTTTAAGGTAAGCCAATGACACCTGCGAAAATGCCATCCTCTCCATACAGACTGAATGAGAACAGAGGCATTGTGACGTCTTTCCACCCTTAATAATTCTAACTGCTGTCTAGCTCCTTCACTGTAAAGTTATTTTATAACATTTACATGATTTTTATGAGGCACTATTGTTTGCTTTTAATTAATAACATAAAACAGTAATTCTAATGATACCTAAGGAAAATATGACGTTTTCCCATTGACCAAGCTGTAGATGCATGTGATAAAGAACATTTTTCAGTTGCTCTCACAAAATATTCTAAAATTAACTAAAAAAATTTTTTTAATGTAATAATTTAAATTTTATAAAAATATATTATATTTTTATTTACCTTTATTTTATCTGTCATTATTTCAACAATTTTAATATTTTTAAAATTAAAAAT
>NW_019385119.1:323177-331226 GCF_000671375.1 Centruroides sculpturatus | reverse complement strand
TTCGTTAGGCTTAACATCGACGAAAATTCAACGCGAAGCGACACGCAACGGAGAAAAATTTCAACACGGGATAGGTTAATATATTTTTTCGTACATAATCGGTTATCCGAAAAATAAGTTATCCGAACAACCTCAGTCCCCAATTGATTCGGATAAACGACGATCTACTGTATATGGAAATTTTAAAGTTCAAATACGTAGTTAAAGTTCAAATTCAACCTCCTGTGTTCCATAAAACAAAGTCAAGTGTAAATAACAAAATGAATTTATTACCAAAAGTTAGGTACAAACCTGGTTACTTTTCGACGTAATCACTGTGAAGATTGAGGCATTTGTCATATCTGTGGACAAGCTTTGCAATCCCCTCTTCATGGAATGTCACCACCACTGACTTGAGATAATGCCTTAACGTTGTTTTGAAGATCGTCATTAGTCTCAAACCTCTGCCCTCCTAGCCACGTTATCAGTTCAGGAAAGAGGTGGAAGTCTTCACACATTAAAGATGTGAAGACTTTCATCTTTCAGGCTTCCACCAAGATTGGAACTTTTTAAACACCCAGCATATAGCTCCGATTTAGCACCAAGTGACTTCAACCTCTTTCCTGAACTGAAAACGTGGCTAGGAGGGCAGAGGTTTGAGACTAATGATGATCTTCAAAACAACATTAAGGCATCATCTCAAGTCACTGGCAGCAATATTCTATAAAGAGGGGATTGCAAAGCTTGTCCACAGATATGACAAATGTCTCAATCTTCATGATGATTATGTCAAAAAGTAACTAGGTTTGTACTTAACTTTTGGGAATAAATTCATTTTGTTATTACACTTGTCTTCATTTTATGGACCATCGGAGGTTGGAAAAAAATCCGCCCTCATATTTAATTTATTCTTTGTTATGTTTATTTGAAATAAAATTAGTCATTAATAACAACAGGAAAACAAAAAATCTTCAGTAACTTTCATAGTAAAACATGTGTTTTGTTTAAAAGAATTAAATCATCCAATATTAATCTCTACACTCAATTAATGATCACATTGGTTTCTGCTTTACTAGAACATAAAAAAGTCTTAAATAGTAACTAAAATTTCAATTTAAAATTGTTTTTTGTGTTACAATAAAGCAGGAACTAATGTGATTGTTAACTGAATTATTGTATAAAATAAAGATTATATTAAAGTTGAAAAGAATCTGACAATCTTTAACTAAATACAAATATATGTAAATAATTTGTTTCTCCACTCTACTGTAAGGTTATTAATGATTGGATGACTTTAGAACTGAAATAGCATCCTGCCAAAATATTAAACATCACATTTGAACTGATGTAACTGTTAAAAAAGTTTATAAGTAAAAGGTATTTAAAGTTATTTAATTAACACCTTAAAAAACAGTGTAAATGAGAACCGGACCATGCAAATGAAGGGTAGTGTAAATGAGAATAGGATCATGCAAATGAAGGTTGGCATTACATAGTGAAAACATTTTGTCATAAAAAAGAAAAACTAATTAATCCAAAAAAAAAAAAAAAAAAAGCAAAATTGGAAAAAAGTTGCATACTAAAAAGGAAATGAGAGGAGATGATCAAGAGAAAAGAAAGATTAAAGCTAATCACATTCTCCGAACCAATTACAGTGTGTAGATAATGAAAACAAATAAAAACGTTTATTTTTGTGATTAACGTGATTAACTATATCCTGGTGTGGTGAATGGTTGAAAGATTAAAGCATACACTTTCTTGAATTATTGTTGCAGTATAAATAATAATATACATAATAGTGTAAACAGTTCATAGTTTTATAAATAATTAGATAAAAAAGCAAACCTAAAATCATTGACTGTGATTTGTAAATCATTTCAGAGTCAACTGGAAATAGTCAATTCTCTTCAGAAAGAACATAAAAGACAAGAAGCATTGGACTTCTGGAATTACGAAAGGCAGGATTCTAAGTGAAATGAAAACTACAGGTAATGCAAGAAAAGGAAAAAATCTTTTAAAAATTTTATTACATAAACTATTGAGTAAGTTAGAATTTCTGTATTGAAAAGAAAGAAAGAGTTTTAAGTTTGAAATGTGCAGTATATTTTCTTAATTTGGTTTTTTATGTTATTTTAGTTTTCTTTTTTACTATTATTTTACTTCTTCATAATCCATAGTAGAATTTTTTAATAAAAATTTTGAATATATATTTATTTATATTTTTCTGTTCAAATCATTATTACAAGCAGTGAGTTAAATTAAACAGTTCTAGAATTCAAAAACAAAATGTGAAATGGCATTCATTATGATTCTCATTTGATATAAATGAATTTTGCTTATATTTACTTTGTAAAATTTATTTGATGTTCTGAATTTATTTTATTAATCTATCTGACTTTCATGAAAATAGTTTTTACTAGTATAGCCATTACAAAAAACTTAAACATTTTCATAACATGATAAAATATTTATTAACTTGTTTTTAGTAAAATCAAGGAAAAAGATAACTAAAATCATTTCAATAAAATTTACCTTTATACATCTAATAAAATGAGGTTTGGCATGAACTAATGTGCGAAGCAAATTATCTAATCTGGTGTGAAAGTCTTGAGTTAATGTGGAAACTGGTTCTTCCCCATTATGGCTATAAAATAATGAACTGACTATAAATTCTTAAACCACCAAATATAATAGTTAATTATAAAACAATAATCACTTAAAATATTTATCATATAAAAAAATCTAATAATAAAATTACTAACAGATCACTGTATCCAGTGGGAGATATTCGAAATGCTACACCTCTTGGAACAGTTTCCCCTAAATTTTTACAAATAGACAAAATTATATAGTTGAAAATTAAATTATTTTACCTTAATTAGAATTAAAATCTTACCTTGATTATACAAAGTTTTTAATTCACTGCCAAATAAATGTGTGGCAAAACCAAAATTACAAGTTGTTTTATAAAAAACACAAATTATATCATCAGTGACAATATCTCTATTAGTTTCTAAAAAGTTTGTGGTGTCATAAACCACTGTTCTAGCAAAATGACGAATTCCAAACATATGAGGATCTGGAGGTTTAGGTTCAAGAAATCTTAAAAATATAAAATTGATATATAATGGCATTAAATGTAATATTAAAATTAAAATAATATGTAAGTGAATGCAATAAGTTAAACTAAATTTTTAATTTTAAAAATAAACTATTTTAAATTTAAATAATTAAAAATAAAATACTTTTGTATACAGATTAAAAAATTTATTACTACTTATTCTCATATATCATTTAAGAAATTTTAAAAAATATTTAATATTCTCTAAAATTTCTTTTAATTTAAATTATTTTTATCAACATTCACTTTAGATTTTAGATCTAGACAGACAGATTTCAGTAAAGTAAATGTTCACTTCATAAAAATCAAACTGCAAAAATATTATGTATTTGTGTATAACTTCTGTAATTATTATGAATACAAATGCAATAAATTTAAATCAGAACAAACCTAAATTGCTAAAACTATTTAATGAATTCAAAAATTCAATTCAGAGAAAATAATATTCTTTTATATCTATTTAACAATCTTCATGTTAAAAGTATTTGTATTCAGATTAAGAAAATAATCAGTTATTTTTATTATTAAAAGTACAGATTCAACTGCTTTATTAGCTAAAATAGTTATTAGAATTTAATTATAATTACTTATTGAAACTCTTAGATCAATTACATAAAATAGTATTTTCCTGTATTTAATTAATTTGCAATGAGTACAGAGTAAATAAGTGGTAAATACAGTAATTTCTGTTAACAACTTGTTGATTTTATTATGAAAGTTGTATACCGATTTTATAATGTCCAACACCAAGAGTTCAAAAGTCAATTGCTTAACTTTTGTTCATTATCAAAAACTAATATAAACTAAAACTAATAGTCAGCTTCTAAATAGTTCTCCTAAAACCACTACATAGAAATAGAGAATTACTAGAAATTTATCAAATTTCAAAATATAACTTTTAATGAAAGTGTATAAAATATCAATTAAAACTTGGATTAACTTATAGGAAATATAAAAGAATTAAAGACGAGACATAAATACAGTGAAAACTTGATTATTCAAAATTGGAACCAGGAATCTTTTAGATAAATAAAATTTTGGATAATCAAAAAACTCATTTGTTTTTGTGTTTTTGATATAACAACCATCACTGTGCTTTTAGAGTTTCATGACCAATAAATACTGTAATGAAATTACTCTATTTGAAGGTAAATTAATTTTATCAAAATCTAATATAATGTTATGTATATGATCCAGTTTTATGGCCCTAAAATCAACAGATGATTTAGTGATTTCCAGTTACATGGAGAGTTTACTCTCTGTGTATTATACTCTGTGGTATATACTGTACAATGCTACATGTTCTGCTCTTTTCTTTTTAAACTGTTTCAGATAATCTGCAGTTTTGGATAATCACATTTCTGCTGTATATATTTTTGATGATTTCCAGAAAAAGTGAATATATATGGTACATGATAGTTTTTTGATGTTTTTAAAGATTTTCTTGGTAAGTTTAGACAAAGGAAGCACTATTGGATGAGCTCATAATTGCAATTTAAAATAAAAAAAAATTCCCAGTAGTCCAACAGTATGTAGCCCATACTTATCTTCAAATTGATGATCCACTTCACAGAAAATTACAATAGTTAAATATAATAAACATGATAAGTATTATGTTACTAATTTTTATGAATTTATTAACTGTACCTACTTAGATTTCATTTTTTGTATTTTAACTTACTAAAACTCTAATCTGCCTCCTTTGATTTATTAATTTCACTAATAAATTTAGTTTCATATTATTTTATTAACATTTAATCAATATATGTAATGTACACACACTCCAGAAAACTAACTACATTTATATCTGTAGTATAATATACTGTATATAAGAACCTAATCATTTTTATCATAATATTATTATTTACCTCTGTGAATTTTGGTATTGGCTCCTAACTTTTTGCATATAAGACTCTGGTGATCCTCTTAGTGAACATTCAACATCTAGTAAACTTAATAAGCCTGTTCTCTGTGAGTTGAACAGATTAAAAATTCTGATCAATAATAATAATAATAATTCTAATGAAATAATGTAATGCTTGAATACTCACCAATGACGAAATAAGATCAATACATGGAACATTATCAACATAGTCTACTTGAACATCTGTTAATACTCCTTCTTCTTTGCAAGATTCAATACTACTTTTAAATACATGTGTATTATAAAAGTGTTGCAATGTTTCAGCACACAAATTAATGCATAAATGTTCTAATTGACTGGGCTGTAAAAACAAATTAAATTACATACATGATTTTGTTAAATTTGATCTGATTCTCTCTTACATATATAGCATAGAATTAGTTAATTTGTTACTTTTTAAAGATGATAATTTTGTAAAAATATTTTAATCAATTTTTAGAATGGAAAAATAAAAACAAGTAAATATATATTTCTATTCATTTGCGAGTAAAATATTCAGTTTTAGCTTTTTAATTTTGGTCTTATTTTATTAATGAAGTTATATTCTGGTATTCTTGTAAAAGCACTTCCATAAAAGTATTCTTACATGAAATAATTTGATTTCTGTTAAATCAATAAAGTTAGACAAAGATGTTTTGGATCAAAATTTTCATATTAAAACTATTACCAGTAAATAATATTTTCAAGAAAAAGGAGTTTTGATTGGGCAAGCTATTGATATTGTAAAGTCAACAAAAATCCTAACTTTTCAAGTTTTTATTAATTGAATAATGTTTTGGAAAATTTTTTCAATTCTATTAATTTATTTCATTGTCATGATTATTTTAATTTTATTCAAGTTTTACTGATCTAAAATTTTTTTTCCAATTAATTTCAAATTCTTTTAATTAATTCAAATTTTCAAGATTAGATTAAGTATCTCAAAACAATAATTCATCTTTTATTTAAATAGCAATCCTGGAACCATACTGGGATACTCAATAAATTAAGTATCAGAGTGTGGTTCCAAGATTGCTATTTAAATAAAAGATGAATTATTGTTTTGAAATATTTATGTAATCTTGAAAAAATCTATCAAAAAACTAAAAATTTTGATAAAATTTGATAAAAAAGTGGTTTGAGGATTGGCTATTTGAATTAGTGAAATGATCTGAGTCTTGAAAGAAACATCAAGATCAGCATGCAAGAGAGGGATGTCCAACCTGCGGCTCACTTAATATTTTTGTGTGACCACCGCTCCCTAAACTTTTTAGATATATTTTCATTTATTTCAGTAAAATATATCATAAAAACTCTTCTCATTTCACTGGATACACTTTGATGTCATAATGACGTAATTGGTGTTAGAAAACTGTTTTATCTAGAGAACTGTTATGCATGTGGGATAGTACAGTACATACTGTTGTGAACAATTCTTTTCATGCATGAAAAACATCAAGATTACTAAAAGAAATAGGTTGAGTGATTCCCATTTAACTAACATTCTTAGAATTAAGACTACAGTAGTCTCTCGAAAACTTGGCACTCGATAACCCGGCAGTCCAGATAACTCGGCCACACCCTAGCANTATATGGTTTTGTATTATAAACATTAATCTACTCTATATCTCACCAAATCTAATCCAAATAATGAACAGGTCTGCTGAATAGTTTTCTGATCACATTTTTCTAGATCAGGGGGTGGTGTTCCAGCTATTGGTTGAGGTCGAGGTCTTGAGCATAATCCTTGGGTTGAAGTATTTACAGTTGTTGAAGATTGAGGTCTAATAATAATAAATTTGATTAAGATATATTTGAATTCAAATATATTTTAATAATTACATTAATTATTTAGCATATACCTAGTAGTTTTAACTCTTGCCTGAATTTGCAAATTTCTTTTTAAGGTAAGCCAATGACACCTGCGAAAATGCCATCCTCTCCATACAGACTGAATGAGAACAGAGGCATTGTGACGTCTTTCCACCCTTAATAATTCTAACTGCTGTCTAGCTCCTTCACTGTAAAGTTATTTTATAACATTTACATGATTTTTATGAGGCACTATTGTTTGCTTTTAATTAATAACATAAAACAGTAATTCTAATGATACCTAAGGAAAATATGACGTTTTCCCATTGACCAAGCTGTAGATGCATGTGATAAAGAACATTTTTCAGTTGCTCTCACAAAATATTCTAAAATTAACTAAAAAAATTTTTTTAATGTAATAATTTAAATTTTATAAAAATATATTATATTTTTATTTACCTTTATTTTATCTGTCATTATTTCAACAATTTTAATATTTTTAAAATTAAAAATATAATTTTTTAATCTAATATTATAATAAAATCACATTTCTCTTATTTTTAAACTATTATTTACTAATATATATATAATTTAAAAGAAACAAAATTTAATGATTGTGGTGTGACGGGTTAATGAAAACCGTAAAATACAATACTACACCACGAATTAATACGAAATTCACTAAATATCGGCGAAGTAATTTATTCACAACCTAATTTTTATACAAATTCTCGAGCCTGTCCGTGATACATAAAATCATTCCCGTTATTTTCTTATTACAAAGAGCTTACACCCGATCGCACGTGCGAGTTTCGATACCGCGTTATAATATCACTTATAATTAAATAAAACTAAGGTATAACTAATAAATAGAGGTTAGTAGATGAGAATAGAGATATTAAAGTATAAGTAAATTCCCCTTAGCTGCAAGACCGATTAGGCAAGCTTCCAACGTGCGCTCACTAACCGCATGGGCTCCTTCCTTCGTCCTTCTCACGTCGTCTCAACTCGCTCGCTTCTCACAGAATGAAACAAAGAAGGTCCCGTCCTCCCACGCTGCCCGGCCGGTTCACTTCCCTTTTTTTTCGCCCAAAACTAGCCAGGAAGCGCAAGTGGGCCGGAAGAGACAGAAAAGGAAAAATAGTGCAGGTTATTTTAGTTAGAATAGGAAATCATATACATATACATATAAAATATACATATACATGGTGGGATACACCACAATGTTCTTTTC
>NW_019385119.1:213751-317586 GCF_000671375.1 Centruroides sculpturatus | reverse complement strand
AAACTGTATTTCTAGATTTTTCTACAGTGTGCATAGCTAGAAATCTGTAAAGGTAATATTTTGTAACAAAAATAAATCTGTCAGAGGATTTTTTTAAAATTATTAAATTGAAACCGGTAACTCCTGAATAAAATCTTAGTCCCGAGGTTGTAAAAGGCATGCTGAAAATCTGACATCACTTTTTGCTTTATAGTGGTACGCATATAGTTTGCATACTGAACGGCGGATTAAGCGGTAAGCGAACTATGTGGGCGCATAGGGCTCTGAAGAGGCTCCTGCAGTCTTTAAAATGCTACTGAAAAAAAGGGATTGTGAAAATGCAGAAGATAGAAATGGTCCAGAAAAACGCTTTGATATATATAGATACATGGAAGTAATAAATGATATAGCTTTATGGCCAACAATATTAACAGATGCTATTATTGATCATATTCTTAAAACAAACCAAAAAGTATAGAAAAGGGATTTCTTAATAAACGAAAAAAAATAGTTAAGATAATGGAAATAGATAAAACACCAGATGAAGGAAGTAACTTGACACCTGAAAAATTATTTAAAATACAAATTTACAGTGTTCTTGACACTCTATTGTGTCAAATAGATTGGCATTATGAAAAAATGAAAACTATCTGTGACAATTTTTGCTCTCTCTGTGGCTCGTCTTTACAATGCATGAGTTTGTTGATTTAAAAAATTCAGCTGCAGATCTCTCTATTAAATATAGTAAAGATTTAAAAAAGTACGAATTCACAAGTGAAATTCAAAGTTTTAATTTTGAATTAACGACTCTTATACAAAATATAAAATCTGCATCTCCGCTTAATATTCTACAGGCTCTTCATGATTTTGGTTTAATTGAGTCTTACCCAAATATCAATGTCGCTCTTCAAATATTTCTCACTCTTCCCGTTTCTATTGCTTCATGCGAGAGAAGTTTTAGCAAGTTAAACTTAATAAAAAANACTCTGTTATAAAACTTCCTTATTTTGATAAATATAACTTTAATTATTACTTTAGTCATTGTGATTAAAAGAGAAATATTTTTACCTGTATGATTGTGAACAGACTCATTACTGTCTGAACTGAGAGTTCCTGAAGTGGAACCTAACCTTTTTAAATTATTAGCTCTGCGAACAATTGTGGCCACAGTTCGACAATATAATGCTTTAGCTAGAGAATCACGTGTCATACTTGCCTGATAAAGCCATAAAATCATATTTTTAGAAATATATTACATTCAGAAAAATTATTTTATATTTTATAATTTAAAAATAATTAATAATAGTTAGAAATTACCATTTTTGCATCACATGAAGATTTTACTCTCTGACCTCTAACATTATGTGTACGAGTAGTTAAACCATGGAAAAGTGACATACTGGATACTCCCAATAATAATGACACTGCTTTAATTTCTATTGAAAAATATAAAATATTAAAAACTCATTAATATCTTAAAAAGTATTTAGATACTTACCACTTCCACCTTTAACATCAACTTCTAATCCTGGACCATCTATAAACTGAATGTTTCCTAATAATAAAACTGCAGCTAATACTCTTACAACATCCATAAATGGAATTCCAAGAACAGAAAGACAAGTCTGAAAAGCAATAATAATCATAGCATAAATATAAAATTATTTATAATGATTATGAATTTAATGGTCAAATTTTTCACCTTCCAAGCTTCAAATCTTGTTGCATCTTCTGTTTCATGTTGCTTTGTACTTCCTTGATTGAGATAACGTAAATTATGGACTGAATAACCAATTAAATTCAGTTGAGCTAAAAATGTGTTTAAAAATTAAATTTTAAATTAATATATTATGAATTATTATCTACTGAATTTCAAATTGTTTAAGTTCAGAAAATATGTTATGAACTATAATAATTCAGTTGATCAGGTGGTAATTCTTTAATTGAATCAAAGATAAATATCTAACAATAGTTATTGAAAAACATCTAAAGAAAACTGATCTAATTTTTATTCTCATTTGTATAATTGAGAAATCATCTTTTCTTAAAAATTTACAACTGTAAGCATTACATGTTCAAATAACTTTACCAAGTAGGGTTACATATTTTGACTAAATGTCTTCATCAGACTACAATAAAGTTACAAACTTGTGTAAAGAAATATATAAAAATATTTAAAAAAACAATATAATAATAATACAAAAAAACTACAATTATTTACCTGATATTTCCAAAGCATGAGAATACAACTCTATAAATGTCATGATGTCTAATTGTGAAATACAGATATTCCTGTGTAATTCTAAAAACATTATACATTAAAATGTAAAAAAACAATAAAGGTTAAATATTTTTCATAAAAAGTAATTTACCTCTTATATTCTCACAAAATGCACTTGTAAAACAATGTGCCATCAACTTAACTATAGGAAGGCAAACTGGGATAGCTGTTTATATTGTTTCTTTTGTAACTAACGATTTACATAACTAACACTGACAATTGACTGTTTGTGTAAAAATAGGGTGTTCCTCCCGTTCTCCACTCCCTGGCATTTCTTGCCTTAGAAGAGTGTTTTACAGGTGTAGATGTTTTGTTTTTGTGACAGCATTAGGGATTGGGAATGAACCTCCCTCCTTTTTTATGTAAACCAGTCAGTTTTCAGTATTAGTTATATTAGTCCATAGTTACAAGACATTTCAATCACAAAAATGTAAACAGCTATCCCAGTTTGCCTTCCTATAGTTAAGTTAATGATACATTATTTTACATGCATGTTTGTGAAAATATAATAGGTAAATTAATTTTTAATAAAAATATTTAACCTTTATTGTTTTTACATTTTAATGTATAATATTATTAGAATTACACTAGAATATCTGTATTTCACAATTGGACGTCTTGATGTTTATAGAATTGTATTCTCAGGCTTTGAAAATATCAGGTAAATAATGTAATTTTCTTGTATTATTTAAAAATATATATTTTTATACATTTTTCTATGTTTACTTTTAAAAGTTTGTAGTGTGATGAGGACACCAGGGCCATGCCATACTATGATGCAGAGAGGCGGCCACATCAGGTGGCATCATAAAGGGGTGGCATAAGCGGCATTTAAGGGGTGGCATAAGTGTCATTTAAGGGGTGGCATTTCAAAGACTTGCATCATACTGAGAAAATCTACCGCACAGTCCTGGAGGACACTTAGTCAAAACATGTAACCCTACTTGGTAAAGTTACAAGAATGTGTAATGCTTACAGATGTAAATCTTTAAAAAAAATTTAATTTTGCAAGTTTTATAAGAAATTATTATAAGTGAGAATAAAAAGCAATTTATAGACAACTTCATTTCTTCCAAAAGTTACATTATACTGATGTAATTATTTGTTAACCAGATAAATTCAAAATTCTGTATATAGCTAATGACATAATATTAATATCATCATCATTAGTATCATATTAATAAAATGGCAAACAAATATTACCTCTTTCTTCCTGTGTTAATCCAGCCAGCATTTGATAAAATATATGATAATTTTTTTCATTTGGTAATGGCCTTACAACTCTTGTCTACAAATAAAATAACATAAAATAAAAGCTTTATTTCAAATATAAAATTAACAGGAAAATAAAAATTATAATATTTTGAAAATGTATTAAATTCCAGTTACTTAATAATATGACTGTTAGTTGCAAAAGTAATTTCTTCTTGTTTTTAAAATATTGAAAAATGTTAATTACCTGATCAAGAAAATAGCAATGAATTTTTGTCCTGTAGAGAGCCCCGTCTGTCACTTGTACTNAGATATAACATTTGAAATCATATAATGTAAAACATACATTGAATACAGTATTTCAGAAAAAATTTAATGAAAAAAAATCAATTTTTTACAAATTAAGTATACATGTATAAGAAGGTGTTTATTGCTATGATGAAGTATTTATGATTGTTTTATGGCAAAGATATCTTGTCAGAACTAATAAGAATAATGTAAGATTCCATACAGAGGAGAAGGTAAATTATTTCTAAATGCATTTATGGCTATTAAATGGAAATTTATGAAATAAAAGGAGTTTGACAAAGCAAGTGTTGTTTTCAACTAATTTCTTTTTCGGAAACTAGGTAATCTTTCACTAAATAATATATCTTAATATTGATTTAATTTCATATTTGTAAATACTGAAATTTAAATCAAAATCCATAACCAAATTTCAATATAAAAATTAATTTCAAGGTTATAAGTTTTGAATTTATTATACAGTATATAAATATATGTATTGAATATAATATAAATTCTAAAATATAAACTAAATATATGCAGCCTACTGATACATACCTCTTAATTATGTTTTAGGATTTATTAAAATAAAATTTTAATACTATACCAGTAATTTTAATGCTACAACATTGACTATATTATTTAAATATTTTATACTTATTTTAAAAATAATAACTTTAAAATATTAAATAACTTTTAAAGGAAAAATGTAAATACTGTAAATAAATTTATATTACTTTAGTTTTGAAATATGAAAAAAAACAAACATATCAAGAATTCTTGTACTGTACACCAAAAACAGTTCAATAGATTTAAAATTCAGATTTATGATGTTCATACATAAATAAAATAATGTGTGTAGCACCAAAAATATAAATTTTAGAATTGAATATCAATATTGAATGTATATAGATAGAAGCTGTGATACTAGAAAATAATTTATGATATTATCGCCAAGAGTAAGTATTACCTTACACCCTTCAAATCCAAACATGTCAAGAATACCAATAAATCCATCTGTAGCATGCCTCACAGCTGAATTAAGAACTGTCATAGATTTTGATGATTTTCCTCCACCAGAACCTGCAGTGGATGCATACTGGCTGCTGTTCTCTAAGGATACAAATTTACTCTGTTATAAAACTTCCTTATTTTGATAAATATAACTTTAATTATTACTTTAGTCATTGTGATTAAAAGAGAAATATTTTTACCTGTATGATTGTGAACAGACTCATTACTGTCTGAACTGAGAGTTCCTGAAGTGGAACCTAACCTTTTTAAATTATTAGCTCTGCGAACAATTGTGGCCACAGTTCGACAATATAATGCTTTAGCTAGAGAATCACGTGTCATACTTGCCTGATAAAGCCATAAAATCATATTTTTAGAAATATATTACATTCAGAAAAATTATTTTATATTTTATAATTTAAAAATAATTAATAATAGTTAGAAATTACCATTTTTGCATCACATGAAGATTTTACTCTCTGACCTCTAACATTATGTGTACGAGTAGTTAAACCATGGAAAAGTGACATACTGGATACTCCCAATAATAATGACACTGCTTTAATTTCTATTGAAAAATATAAAATATTAAAAACTCATTAATATCTTAAAAAGTATTTAGATACTTACCACTTCCACCTTTAACATCAACTTCTAATCCTGGACCATCTATAAACTGAATGTTTCCTAATAATAAAACTGCAGCTAATACTCTTACAACATCCATAAATGGAATTCCAAGAACAGAAAGACAAGTCTGAAAAGCAATAATAATCATAGCATAAATATAAAATTATTTATAATGATTATGAATTTAATGGTCAAATTTTTCACCTTCCAAGCTTCAAATCTTGTTGCATCTTCTGTTTCATGTTGCTTTGTACTTCCTTGATTGAGATAACGTAAATTATGGACTGAATAACCAATTAAATTCAGTTGAGCTAAAAATGTGTTTAAAAATTAAATTTTAAATTAATATATTATGAATTATTATCTACTGAATTTCAAATTGTTTAAGTTCAGAAAATATGTTATGAACTATAATAATTCAGTTGATCAGGTGGTAATTCTTTAATTGAATCAAAGATAAATATCTAACAATAGTTATTGAAAAACATCTAAAGAAAACTGATCTAATTTTTATTCTCATTTGTATAATTGAGAAATCATCTTTTCTTAAAAATTTACAACTGTAAGCATTACATGTTCAAATAACTTTACCAAGTAGGGTTACATATTTTGACTAAATGTCTTCATCAGACTACAATAAAGTTACAAACTTGTGTAAAGAAATATATAAAAATATTTAAAAAAACAATATAATAATAATACAAAAAAACTACAATTATTTACCTGATATTTCCAAAGCATGAGAATACAACTCTATAAATGTCATGATGTCTAATTGTGAAATACAGATATTCCTGTGTAATTCTAAAAACATTATACATTAAAATGTAAAAAAACAATAAAGGTTAAATATTTTTCATAAAAAGTAATTTACCTCTTATATTCTCACAAAATGCACTTGTAAAACAATGTGCCATCAACTTAACTATAGGAAGGCAAACTGGGATAGCTGTTTATATTGTTTCTTTTGTAACTAACGATTTACATAACTAACACTGACAATTGACTGTTTGTGTAAAAATAGGGTGTTCCTCCCGTTCTCCACTCCCTGGCATTTCTTGCCTTAGAAGAGTGTTTTACAGGTGTAGATGTTTTGTTTTTGTGACAGCATTAGGGATTGGGAATGAACCTCCCTCCTTTTTTATGTAAACCAGTCAGTTTTCAGTATTAGTTATATTAGTCCATAGTTACAAGACATTTCAATCACAAAAATGTAAACAGCTATCCCAGTTTGCCTTCCTATAGTTAAGTTAATGATACATTATTTTACATGCATGTTTGTGAAAATATAATAGGTAAATTAATTTTTAATAAAAATATTTAACCTTTATTGTTTTTACATTTTAATGTATAATATTATTAGAATTACACTAGAATATCTGTATTTCACAATTGGACGTCTTGATGTTTATAGAATTGTATTCTCAGGCTTTGAAAATATCAGGTAAATAATGTAATTTTCTTGTATTATTTAAAAATATATATTTTTATACATTTTTCTATGTTTACTTTTAAAAGTTTGTAGTGTGATGAGGACACCAGGGCCATGCCATACTATGATGCAGAGAGGCGGCCACATCAGGTGGCATCATAAAGGGGTGGCATAAGCGGCATTTAAGGGGTGGCATAAGTGTCATTTAAGGGGCGGCATTTCAAAGACTTGCATCATACTGAGAAAATCTACCGCACAGTCCTGGAGGACACTTAGTCAAAACATGTAACCCTACTTGGTAAAGTTACAAGAATGTGTAATGCTTACAGATGTAAATCTTTAAAAAAAATTTAATTTTGCAAGTTTTATAAGAAATTATTATAAGTGAGAATAAAAAGCAATTTATAGACAACTTCATTTCTTCCAAAAGTTACATTATACTGATGTAATTATTTGTTAACCAGATAAATTCAAAATTCTGTATATAGCTAATGACATAATATTAATATCATCATCATTAGTATCATATTAATAAAATGGCAAACAAATATTACCTCTTTCTTCCTGTGTTAATCCAGCCAGCATTTGATAAAATATATGATAATTTTTTTCATTTGGTAATGGCCTTACAACTCTTGTCTACAAATAAAATAACATAAAATAAAAGCTTTATTTCAAATATAAAATTAACAGGAAAATAAAAATTATAATATTTTGAAAATGTATTAAATTCCAGTTACTTAATAATATGACTGTTAGTTGCAAAAGTAATTTCTTCTTGTTTTTAAAATATTGAAAAATGTTAATTACCTGATCAAGAAAATAGCAATGAATTTTTGTCCTGTAGAGAGCCCCGTCTGTCACTTGTACTTCAATAAAGTAGCCCTTAAAATAATTTATCATATATATGAAATCAAAACATTGTATACAAATGATAATTATATTCAATCATTTTTCCTAAAAATATTGAATAAATCATTTTTTTTACCTTTATCTTATGACCTTTTTTGTTGTATAATTTGTAGTCATGACATAAAGTTAAAAAATGATTAATTCAATAACATGAATTTGTTATTGTTGAATTTCATTCTCAACAATTGAAGAATGAATTTCATTCTGTTGAATTTCATTCTCAGTTTACCAAATATTTAGTATCATGTTAAATTAAATTCTTAGCAAAGTGTCCTCTCAAAATACTAAACTACATTAATTCTATAATTATATTGAAAAAGATACCAAACACAGTATTTAAATCAAAATATTACATTTGCTATTCAATTAATTATTTAACCCAAGATTAATGATATCATTTTTGCAGTGTAGTGGAAAGCTAAATGGAGAATTTTATTTAAAAGTTATTTTTCGTGTATTTAGTACAAATAATATCATTTTTAACTATTTTTCAAGTCAAGAATTTTATATAGATCTGTAATGTTATTCAAAAATTATTTTGAAGCATGATAAAAATATTAAACTTTCTAAATCAGGAGTCTCCAACCTTTTATTTAGAAGTTGCCATTTGAGCTGTAAAAGACAAGTCTGTAGACCAGACATGAAAGATATAGTCAAAGATTAAGATTTTTATTTATTTCTGAATAACAATGGACATAAATCAATGCAAACTTTGCAACTAATTTTTCAAAAAATGTCATTGAAATGGGGATAACTTTGGTGGCACCCATTATTAAAATTGCTATTAGATACTTGTTAGACAATAATGTTGATATACTGTATTTCATTTTTGAAAAGGTACAGTACATATAAGCAAAAATATTAAATATTTCCCATGCAAATGTCTCAGGACTTTTAAAATTCTCTTCTGATAGATTTATAAAAATTTAACAAACTTCCTTTAAATAAGTTTTTTAAAGCTTATTTGCACCCTAATGACTGAAGTAGAAACATAAACAATTTTAAATTAATATGAAATAAAAAGTTATGGCCTGAATACAATAATTTACCAACATTTAAAAACTTAAAATCTGGTACATACGATAAAAAATAAAAAGTTTATGTATGGTAAGTCTCGAGTTATTTTTTTTTCAAAACTCTGTATAAATTCTTATTGATTTAATAAAATAAAAAGTATTGATAAATTTAATCAACTGGCACCTATGGCCAGACAACATTGGCCATATTCTTGCTATGTCAACCAATACAAATAGGTAAAATGAAAAATACAACTCATTGGACAAAGCATAAGAAAGGGGATAGTTGTCCAAGCTCCAGTCCTCCCCATGAGAAACAGAAAACATAGGTTAAAAAAATATTCTTATAAAAATCAGTATCCATTATCTCCAACCTAATTAAACAGAAAGAATAATCACAAATTTCTTGGAATATGGGAAAAGTATAAAAAAAAAAAATAGTTTCTTGTTTCTGTAGGATAATATAGTGTGGTTAATCTAGCACAGTGGAGGCTCTCAATTTGAAGTGCACATACCCACAGAGTGAGAAATGTTTTCTCCAATACAAGATTTGTTTGTATTGAATATGTTTTAAAAATGTATATTTTTTTAGTAACAGAAATGCCAAAAATATGTTTTTTACTATTTATTAAATAAAAATCCAGCAGAGCATTGGGTAAGTTTTCCAAAAAATGTTTAAAATGGCACCATCTTTTATAATATTTTATTAATTATTATAAAATGGCAAAATGCTCAATTTTAAGGGTAGAGACGAGTCTTACATAAAAAAAAAATTGTAATAGTAAAATCTTCACTAAGTCTGACCCCACTAGGATATATGACACATGACCTCCCTCTATCTCCCCACCCCTTCGACCTTTAACGACCAAAATGTAATAGCATCAATCTCCCTTATACACAAACCTCCCAGCAAAATTTTAGAAATTTTCGACAAAAGACACAGGAGTTATTAAGCTTAGAAGAGGGTGAAAAAAAAAAGCCATGCTCCTCATACATACTAACATTCATAAGATACATACGGAAAAAACTTCCCCAGATATTTTTGTATTTCTCGACGTTTCAATTTTGAATGTCCCTATTACTGTCTCAAATTTCTAATTAATTAAGATATTTATTTTCCGTTCTGACAATTCGTAATTAAATTATTTAAGCTTAAATTTGTTAAGAATTTTGCAAATCGCAAAAGCCCTTAAGTAGGACCTCCGACTTATTTGACGAAAAAAGTGTTGCAGACTAGAGTTAAGTGGAGTAAATACTTCAACATCTTGACATCAACCTGTGGAATCGTTAATTACTCAGTTCTGGTTTCTGTCTGTGAAAAGTGTGGAGATTTTTATTCTTTGCTATTCGTGAAATTGTTAAAATACGAATTTCTGGCGTCGTTACTTCATTTTTAATCGGGTAAAAGTCGTTATCATGCCAAATTTCGATTCTTAATCCTTACCCCATCCTGAAATATTAAACGAAATAGACGTCAACACATATACTGTACATATATACTTCGGTAATTTTTACTTTCCTGGCTCTGTTATATATAACAGATGGAAAGTATGGCGATCGGTCAATAAATGACCCTCCAAAATTTTTACATTTTTGGACTCAAGGACCTTAAAACATGAGAGATGAAATCCCCCCCCCTGTGTGTATGAATGTCAGTGTGTGTGGGAGGCACGATTTTGTTCACCCTCTTAATAACTCCTGTGCATTTTTTTGTCGAAAATTTCTGAAATTTTGCATGGAGATGTGTGTTTAGGGGCATTTTGGTAATTAAAGGTAGACAGAATGGGTGAGTTTAAAGGGTGTCATGTGTCATATTTCTTGTATGGTCGGACTTAATGAGGATTTTACTCGTTATTAGCATTTACAATTTTTTATAAAATCCGTCTCTATCATCAAAATTAAGATTTTTATAATAATTAAAAATATGCTTTTAAAAAATAAAATATCATAATAGATGGCACACACAAGCAGTTTAAAAGTTGCCGGAAAAGTGAAGCAACTTATTGGTGGATTATTTCCCCTTATTTGACATTTTTGGATTGAGGAGGGATTCAAAAACGTTGAGATTTGAAAGAAAAAAAAAAGTGAGAGAGAGAGTCAAATTTGATACGATTACAATGCTTTCCCGTGTTATAACAGTCCAGAAAGTTAAAGGCGATGCTTAGAGCCTCGCAAATTTAGTAGCCTAATATATTTTAATATTTAAATAATCAAACTGGTAAATATTGAAGATATAATTTTACCGGTATCTATTGAATCTTCAGAACGATCATTTTAAAAGTTAAAATTGATCAATAACTATCTCCAAACAACAATGTGTCAAAAAAGACTTTCTTCCGCTTTTGGTCTTGTCCATTGAGAGAGATATTGCTGCAGAACGGTAAGTGAATTTCTGTAAACCTATTGAATTTTCCAATTCATTCATACATTTTTATTACTTTATTGCGTGTTTTATTTTCCGTTTCTGCCCACTAGTGGCCGATTGGATAAAACCACAGAACACAAGTCGTGGGTTCGTGCCTCGCCAACGGCTGGCCACGTGGAGTGTTCCGAGTTTTTCCAACGTTTGTAACACCTAAAATAGGGTCAATTTCCCATAAAAAGTCTTCCTGAGAGGTATTCCCCTGGGCAGATCTCCCACTTGTGGCGTTGCGGTATATTTACAACAACTTTCTGTTTCTGTATTTAAAATTTTCATATTACAGTATTGTAGACCTAAATAAATCTACCCCCTCTACATCCATCACTCTGTTTTTAGGACCCCAAAAATGACTAGGGCCTCGCAAACCTTTACACCGCCTCTAGAATAGATATGACATTCTGATCTATTACATAAAACTATTTTACTAAATCGATTTAACTTCAACCTTTAATATTTGACGATTTATCAGATGTATCGACTAGAATATATTAATACTTGAAGATAACATTTTTCATAGGCCTATTACAGATCGGGCATGGCAAAGTACGTTCCATGGACCGGATCCTACCCACGCACAATCTTGCAACGTTCGACTATATCATTTAAAATTTGTGATGTGAAAGAACTGGTTGTCGCAAACTTCTTAGGGAAGAGCGTATAAAACAATAAATTTCATTTATATATAAAAGTTATAAATCAGAAGTGGGCGTAAATGAGAATTTGCGTCTAAAATTCTCTATATTTGTGCTTCGAAGTCTTTGATAAAGCCCTTTGCAATACATAAAAAAGAGAGCCAGTTCCACAGGGTCCGCAAAACGTTTAGAAAGCATCTAATAATATGCATTTATTTTCCTAAAAATATAGCCTACTGATATTTTCGTTATCGAATATTATTTACGATACGAATAGTAAGTATACAATTAGGAGTAGGTTCAATCGTACCACGAATTCATGATTATATTGATACTTTAATAGATGAAGCCTTTACGCGCATTAGGTAAGTGCTGATCTATTACGCTTTGTGCATTATTTAATTTACCTTATCGAGTACAAAATCTCCAAATTAAGATGCAAAATTTTCTCACGTGCTAATCGAAATTTTTGGGAGCGTATCTCGTATAATTATTTAGTGACTTTTAAATATCGAAAGAATCTTTTCAAATAATCAAAAAACCCACACTTATACACATATTTTAGTATAAAATTCTTTAAGAAACACGAAAAAGAAATATACAAAAAGATGTCGGATATTTAATTTTTACGGTGAGACCGGGTTGCGTGTCGAAAAAAGTCGTTGTCGTGCCAAGGATTGCCCACCCCTGGCTTATAACGTCGTTTTAGTCACGTTCCCGAGTTTTACTTTTAATCATTACATACATCTAGTTTTGATTTTAGTACTAAAACTGCATTTACGTGATTAAAACCAAGTTTTAGTTTTAGTTTTTAGTGAACTAAAATTACTCTAGTTGACTGCAAACATGTTTGGATTTTTAAAGGGATTCGAAAATCTCAGTAATTTCAGAACAGTTGGTTTAAGAAAATGTATTTCTCTTTACAAACAAATGGATTACTGATACAACCGATTTCTGATTGATTAACCATTGCAACAGACATTATTTCATAGTGTTAAGACATCTGAATGTTGCGATAAATCCAAATAAATCTTACTGATAAATTGTAATTGTGTGCAAAGATATATAATCCTTATTTCAAATTTAATTTAATCTAAATTTACTGATATCCCAATTGATACCACAGTTTTAAAATGAAGTAATTATGTAGCCTACATTATAAAGAGAGGTGTCTTATTCAAACTAAATAAAAACATGTTTTCTATAGAATAAAAATAAAAGGAATAAATGTAATTTATATATAGTCTGGAAAATATGATAAGACATAAAAATTATATTTTAATTTTCTTTTTTAATGGTAATTGATTAACTATTAATATCTATTTCTTTCCAATTTAGACACTCCTTCGAATAAATCAAAATAATTGATCGGTTGTTAAGTAGAATTTCATTTACGCCATCCATCTAAACTGGTCGGATGTCAAAGGTATTTTAATATTTAGCGATATTATTTTTTAAATTGGAAAAAAAATCTCTATTTGCATGCTGAATAGCTGGAGATAGAATAAGAAAGCACTGTCAACAAGACAGTGAAGGTCAAGGAAAAAGTTTTAGAGATATAAAGGTCGATCGTTCCCTCCGTCAGTTGATAAAATTACAGTCAATTATTGGTAGGTTATGCAAACATTTCTTACGTCCGTCACGGATGCATAGCCTAAAATGCTACATCCCGGGCGACTCCGGGTAAAATGCAGACTGGTAGTTAATTTGTTTATAACCGACCATCATATATTGTGTACTAGTCACCTCGAGTTGAAGAATTACAAAAAAATAACACTTTGAAATAAGCCGGGGGACAGTGACCTCGTACTAGCCACCCCCGCAGGCAGATAGCTACCACACCCTTGCTGATTTTTTTAATACTTATGCCTGTTACACTCCAACCTGTACGCTTAACCGGAACTACTAGATAATCAGATATTATTTAATATTTTGAAATTTTTATATATATCCTTATATGGTACATTCTCCATGTCTAAAAATCAAATTCAGTAAACAGCATGAAAAATGTTGAGAGATTTTTTTAAAATGTTTTCTCTGGTACTTATTTGTTACTTTATTATTATTTTCTTTCATATCCAATAAACACACACACACATATACAGACAGACACAGCTTTATCAAAATAAAGATTATGATTTGATATAAAACTAAAGTTATTATTGCTAATTATTTGAATGTAATCAAAAATATTTTTTAGTTAGCTTTAGCTATATTTTCTTTCTTTCTTTTGATAAATTTAAACTATTGAAATCAGATCTTTCATAAACCTCTATTAAAAACACTAAACACAATGCTATACTTCTCATACTAATGGAAAAAAATTATGGATATTTTAATTATAAGCACAACCCACATTCTGTTGGATAAACTTAATAAATTAACCTACATTAATAATTTATATTATTCAAATTTATTTATATTAATCTAAATTATGCAAAATTTAGTAATATTTTTTTTTTTCTTTTGCAAATTCTTTATATCTATTGCTCTTGGTTTTATTTTATGACTATTTATTATAATGACTGTAAAAAAAAATGCAAATGATAAGCATATAAAATAAGGTTTTCTTTCATGTTTCTTTCAAATTTTTTTCTCGTATTCTAAAAAAAAGTAAGGATTATTTAATTTCATAAATTACAACTTCTCTTATTTGACGACCTAATGGTGCAACATGCCAGGACAAATTTGGATTTGCATAAAATGTAAACATAAAAAAAAACAAGATATGCTCTGGTTAGATTATATTTTTCTTAATGAGGGTCCATAAATAAGCTAAAAAAATTAAACTTATGTTGAAATCTCATAGCATATAAATATAAATGATTTTGCACCGAGCGGATGTATAAAGAAATGTCTCTGGAAAACAGACTTTCTATTGTTAAGCAGAGAGAGCTACAACCTATTAATGTATGAATGAAAGGGAAAAATAAAAACTAACACTCAATATCAATAATTCTGTTTCCGACAATTGAACATTAAAGTCAAGAATGGGAAGAAAGTTCGTGAGGAATGTTGAAGATCTGGTCTCAACTCATTACTGATACGTATTTTAAAACAATAAAATTTCATACAGAAGAAAGTTAAAATAAAAAATAAAATACCTGCAAACAATAAAAATGTGATAAGTAAAACGATACTCACTACTCGACTAGATTGAGAATTAGATGATGTTTTTGCACTTCCCAGTGATCTAAGTACTGTAAATGCCGCTGCTAAATGTTTAAAAGCATCTGTCTCCGGTCCTCCACCTGCTACATCAAATAACTGTCTTAACAGCAACATGGAGGAATAGGTTTTTCCGCTTCCACTTTCTCCACTAGAATAGTTTTCAATGTAAGAATATGTTAATTTGAAAAGGATCAAGATAAGGAAGCAAACCCACCTGAGAATAATAGCTTGGGGATATCCCGTTTCACTTTGCTGTCTCACTGCTTCATGAACAACTCTTTGCAATTGAGGACAACGAGAAGCAGCATGAGCACTGCTCAATGTTAATGGATTACTAACATCCTGATAAGGATTGATGGATAACAGAATTGGGCCAACATTCGTCTAAAAAATTAATATACATTAAACATTATTGTACAATACTGTAAAATCGAAAGTGTTGAGTAGAACGTTTCATTTTAGAATAACCAAGCTGTTTAATTTTCTTGAAATGATTCGATAAAATCGATTCCTATTTACATAAATAATTAAATTTCGAAAATAAAACAAGTAGCTTTTAATCATAAAACTATGTTTTATATTCAAATAAACTATTGGAAAACAGAGCAGAGCGTAGGTAGATTATAGATAAAGATTTAGAAATAGGAATCTCTCCAAGCTTTAAAAAAAACACTAGATATTAATGAAATATAATAAAATAATAATCGATTTATATCCCTTAATTTAAAAGAAAAAGTGGATCTATGTTACTACTGCTCCGCTTCCAAGTCTTCTGTTTACTAATAAAAAAAAACTCTGATTGTTGCATGGAATGTTAGAGAATTTTTCTGTAGCAGATCATTAAAAAGAATACAGTACTTATAAAAAAAAACAGGAACGAACAAGGGCAAAAAGAAATAAACAGATAAAACGAACACTTTCTCTAATGGAATTTGATTTCATATAAATTGCGAAGGACATCGAACTACAGTAAACCAACGTGGGTCACGCACACGAGCCCAGTAAACGTACAAACAAGAGGAATGAGAACAACAGCTTCATCCATTACAGAGTCTAATGAAATCGACTGTGCATCATTATGACCACCTAGATTGTGCACAGTATGTCATTATAAGGATTTCATTCTGCAAGCCCTTTAGGGTAACAACGCCATCTTATGTCAACGTCCAGTTGTCGCTGACGGTCATGTCTGCAGTAGAGTATACAATTGACCGGTTATTGGCCGTTCATAAATGTTTACATCATTAATCACTGTGCATACTCAACTTCATTATTTACATCTCAGAATATGCTCCCAGATTGTAATTAATCGAACGCGTTTTTAATAATTTACAGGGTGCTACACTTACAAAGTATTCCTGATTGAAGAACCTAGCATGCAGTGTTCGTAGGACGGCGTCCTCAGTCAGTGGCCCGGGCAAATGAATTAAGTCTTGAATTTCAGCACAAACAGATTGTCGAATCATGCCACCAGTTGTGCTTTTACATAGTTCGGCTGTAAAAATAAAAATATATTTGAAAATCTAAATTCTTCTTTCTCTTAACGATCCCATTTCTCTTTACAATCAAGTCGTATCATTTGTGAACCTCTGTATTTTTATTTTACAAATATATAATCCTGTTTTGATAAAGAATACGATACGTAAAACACATTCTGCTTGTTCTAGTAAAATTTTATTAACCTTATCAGTGATTCCGAAATGCTAAAAGGTCGCGGAACCCTTTATGAAAAATATATTTTAGCGAATCCCTATTTTTAGTTATTGGCTTTTAGTCATTAATTAATTAATAAATTACACTAATAATAAGCATCCGAGGCATGTTATATTATTATTATTTTGACGGTTTTTGAATTGTTAAATAAAATAACAGAATTAATAAATTAAAAAATTGAATAAAAAGAAACAACTTATGAGCCTACAAGTATCTCGAGGACCCTAGGGATCCGCGGACTTTAGTTTCGAAACCACTGACTGCATGTATTTACTTACACGTAAATTTATTTAATGGATTATCAGAAACTCTTACAGACAAACTTTTATTTATTTATTTTATATGAATGTTCAATATTTAAGTCGATACATCTGGAAGAATTTATGCTCAGTTTGACTATACTTATCTCGGTATACCTCAAAGATATTTCCCGAGGGAGAAGTTAGAGATTACACGATCTTAGTCAAGATTAATGATGTTCAAGTCAATGTTTTTTTGAGGTCCTGTCTCTTATATGCATGCAACTTCGAGGAATGTTATGGGTCCAAAGATTAAAAAAAAAGTCGAGAATGATAGTGTTTTCGATAAACGAAATTCACGTTTTTATTTTTGAAAATAATCTTGATTATTAATAGTTATCGAATCGGTTAAAAAATTGGTTCGAAGCATCGTTCATGTCCTATATCCCAGATAAGTCGATTTTTTTTAAAACCCAAACTTGTTTTTTCCCTCCCCTTACCTAAGAAACGCCCGAAGGTAACTTAGGGCTGTAAACAGTGAAGAGAGGAGGGAAGAAATAACTCGAGGAATGCGAGTCTGCTTCTCCCCATTCATTCAAAAACATTCAATGAAATATTTCTTTTATGTCCCATATTTCATTCATTCTCATACTATGAAGAAACCAAAGCTAGAGATTACCCCTTTTTTTTTAAATAATTTTGATATTTAAAAGAGTTCATCAATGAACCCACCCTGCTGATAAGCGGCAAATGTCTGACCATTGAGGGGTGCGGGCGCTGCTCCAACACTAGTCACATGAAGCCGGTTTCTTAATGTCACCAACTCTGAACTGAGACTGCGCAGACGTTGCTGAAGATGGACGGCTTCGTTTGATGATGCATCTACAAATACAAATAAAAGTAAAAAAAAAAAAAAGCATGATTAATAAGCTGAAACTATCGGCATAATCACGCTAGAACAAACACTAACATTTAATTATTCGAAAATTTTCATTCATATTATTGTACTCTTGTTTTTTTTGTAATTCGATAGTTTTATCTGGAAGAAGTTTATAGCTCCACCTTAAATCCAAATTGTCTACAGGTGCGTATCCTCGGGCTTTTTTCCTATCAGTTAAACTGATGGGATTTAATTAGAGCTTACAGGATACTCCTATTTTGAAGTAAACTTACTCGCGGCTTTTTATCTTACGCCATTAAATGAAAAAAACACAACGTAATTTCAATCGGTTATTTATATATATTCTGTTCTACTAAATTTTAGATAATCTTGAATTTTATTAGGAAAAAAAATATATGTAATTTATACATCCAAATCTGCTATAAATTCAATTTATTTGAACATCTAAATGTAATATACATAGTAATTAGTAAGACAGACAATTACTAGAAATATCTACATAATAATGAAAGTAAAAAAATATATATAGGCCTATATATATAATATACAGTCGACCCCCTATAACACTGTTGATTTTTCCGTTTTATATGAATTCCATGTTGTACGAGTCACTTAGATTTTACAAATACATGAGCCGTTCACAGGAAAAATCAACAGTGTTATTGGGAGGTCGACAGGGTATTAAATTTTGGTAAAAAATTAGAAATCTTTACTTTTTTATTCAGAATCACAAAGAAATCAATGAAAAATTTTCATATTTTCTTTATAGTTTTTCTAATAAAACTATTAATATCTATTGATGATACTTTTGATAGTAATAAATATTAAATCTGTATATGGGAATTATATATTTTGCAATAACGATTTTAAATTTTACTGAGAAAAATTCTATCTGGCTTTTGCTTATCTCACTTTATACAAGTTTACGAAAGGTGAAATGACAGATTTAAGTATTGTTTATTTTCATAGGATCAAAAAAATCCCATTTATATGTCATTGCCTACTCTAAGTTTATATGTGATATATTTATATAATAGTTTAAAGTAAACGTATTTATATTTTGTTAACCAGTGAGTAAACTAACAATAATTTGAATTAGTAATTTTACAGTAAAATTCTATTTAAATCACTCGATTTTACTGCTAAAACGGTTAAAATTTCGTTTGATTATTTCCCAAATCTTGAGTACAAAATATGAATTTTTCACATAAGAAATATGACAATAAAATTGTTTATATGTTAATTATTACTGAGAGATTTATTATAAACTTATCTTAATTTAAAATAAATTAAATAAATAGTTTAAATCATTTATATAATTAAATAAACTGATAATTTAAGTAAATTAATCATATTATTATAATTAAAATTAGATTTGTAAATGTTTTACACGTGAGTTTTGTTTACAAATATACTAAGCAAAATACAAGACAGAAATAAATTACATTGCTTACAGCTTAATTAGATTTTGTTTGAAACAGTGCAGAATATATAGCTTCGTTAAAGTCCTGATAAGATTATGATACGAGATTGTTAAGATTTTCGTCCGCCACCACATGTCACGAAGACGCGTGACATTAAATGTGTTGTCAAAAGAGTTGAATGACCTTTGTATTTTCAAGCAGTAAAAAGAACTACAACTTTCCAAACATGAAATTATGCAGGAGAAGAATTAAGCGGAATTATTCTTTTTGGTCAACCATCAACAATTGCATCGTGTCAACACAGCGCTCAGCACCCCGCATGAGACGGCAGAACTTGTGTGGCAGGTTTCTAGCTTTCGTTCCCTCTTTCGACGTCCCGGCTCTGCACAACCTCTGACCTCTCGAAAGGAAAAGAAGACGGTTCTTTAGAACTTAAGATAAGAGTGGCGTTTAAATGCATTGGGGTGCACTGGTCATATACATTCCAGTGGCTTTGACGTTACAGTCAGTGGCAGTAAAGTCAAAATAAATTCCATTGCTTATAATTCGGAATAGTACCCATTCTACTACCACTATTCCAGACTCTGTTCGGTAATCCGAATCCAGCGTTTACTGTTTCACGGCAGAATCCGGATCTAGTTACACACAAACGTGACTGACCACTGCCATAAAACGCACCCGCAACTGCAACATGGGTTACGTGATTCATAACAATTGTTAAGGTGGAAGTAAGCATTTCAAATCTCTTCGAAAAGCTCGACATATATCCCAAATCACGTGACCACAAGAATGGGTGATTTTAGAGGTAAGTAATTGCAGGTAACTCACCTTGCAATTTTCTCTCCGTCTCCCAGAACTTCTGTAATTCGGTGAAATACTTATCGAGAATGAAGATTTTCGAAAGGCCGAGTGTTGCCATCACCTCTAACGATGTTGAGTAACGCGCGCTTTAACGTTGCCCAATCATGGTTTGAGGACTTAAACGAAGAAGAGGAAGAAGCCAGCAACTTCTCATCACGATAACTTGTATTCATCTACGTCTCGCGGCCATGAGGGGGAGAAGACGAAATCGGTAGCAGCAACTCTTGTCCAACCACTGGCGAGACCGTTACAGGTAAGGGTTGCTTCCATTTCGAGGCACAGGGAAGTGCAAAGACTGAGTGGAGGGACTTCTTGGTTTATCTTGATTTCGCATAGCGCTAATTCTCTGACAAACTCAATGGATAAAGTGCAAATAAAGACAGTATACAGATGCATAAACTCTTTCGACTCAAACTACCATCATTGCTTTGCCAAATTATAAATTAATGAAATAATGAAAAGAAAATTTCAAAAATCATATTGTATCTATCGATATTAATAAGATACTTAAAAATTAATTTTAAATTTTCGTGTTCTCTTTAATATAGGTATAATTATTTATAAAAAAATTAATGTTTTTTTTTTCCTCCTCTGAAAAACTCCAGTAAATAAAATTAATTCAAATTCATTTTCAATTTCTAAAAATTCTTTTAGGTTTTCTCCTAAGATTTTTACTTCCCTAAAATCGCTTTTAATTCGTTTTAATTTATTACATTAGATTATGCAATTTATCTATAAAATAGACTATACCTTGTTTAAGTTTATATCCTTCGAACCAATAGTTTGTATTTTATATTAATTAAAATATAACTAAGCTTTATTAATATATCTTTTTAGTAACTCAATGAACTTGTCGAAAAGTAAAACAAATCATTTAATATTATTCTAAAATCGAAAAGGAACTATCAAATTCTATTGTATCTTCACGAGTTTCATAGTGCACGATCAAATTCATTTTATATTGCGTTATATGAGACGTAAGTGAAGGTGATTTACGATCATATTTATAATTATAGAAAGTTTATATTTGTTTAAATTTGGTTATAATGAAAATAATAATACACGTGTAATGAATTTGAAAACAAAGTATAGTGTAGATATGAATGCATGACGTTTCTTATCGGCTTATCAATGAACAAAGACTCTTCAATAGTAATATTAATTGTAATCTTCGCTTAATATAAGCAACACAGTTTTATCCTCATCACGAAATACTACAAATCCTGAAACTTTGCAGAGCATCTACACCATCATTAAACGGTGGGGGTGGCAAGATTTTCTTTTAAAACCAGCGCCGTCTATATGTACATTACTCAATCATCTGGTCAAACTGGTTTTACTTTATATTGCCTGTAAATATATCCGAATACAATTACGATGAAGAAAAAAAATTCAAGCAGGAAGAAATGAATATGTTTACTGATCTTTATAGTTTTTGTGCAGCTGACCCTTTTGGCCTTCTTTGCACCTGCAAACTTTCCTGATTATTACTCTTGCATTTATAACTTGTTCTGATGGAGGATTCTATTGCATGCTGAAAATATTTTACACTTCTGAACTATTATTTTTTTTTTAGGAAATTTTTATCAGTTAAATTGTAATGATAAAAATTTTAGTTTATTGGTAGTTGGAACGACAGCAGTTTTCTATAATTTAATGACTTTTGACTAATTAACAATATGTGTTATTTTCTCATTAAATTATAAAAATAAAGCTTTATAAGTTAACTTTTTATTGGAGAATTTAATAAAGAATTGAAAGAAATTTTAAGTAGATTTTAATTATATTTTAATCCACAATTTTCCTAAATTAGACTACAGCACAACTATTTAAAATACACATGTATTTAATCAATTTAAGTTTTTTTTTTTTCCAAAATTCTCTCAAAATATATAGAATTATGAAATTAAAATTAAAAAAATACTGATCTCTTTTAGGAAATATCCACTTCCTATTTGTATACAAAACAATACTTCAAGTATATCGCTTCATTCTTATATTAGTAATAGGGAACCGATTAAAGCATTCGTTTATTCTGTTTTTATCATGTAAGAAAATGGAGATGCGAATTGGTCAGTGCAAAGTATATATAACAAAGAGTTATTTCGAGAAAACTACATTTCCCACGACCTTTGACCTCTAACCTGCACAGGCTGTAGACGTGAGAGTGGGCGGTTTGAGGGAGGAACTTATGATGGATTAGCATGCTGGGTCAACGTGCAGACAGAAAAGTTGAGACAAGAAATGTTCATTTCTTTCATCCTTCTAAGCAAGTAAAACTAACTCGATTATTAGTGAAACTTTAATTGTGTGAAGGAATGAAAGCTATGCAATTCTTTTTTTTTTTTTAAATTAAAAGATTCCTTGATAATTTACATAATGCACGAATTAAGTGTTAGTTGGAAATTGGTATGAAGTGTAAACTCTAATTCCCTGTAAATCTGTATAATTATATAATTGAACGCTAGAGGGCAGCACAACACAGAGAAGGGGAAAAAATACAAGTGAAATAATTTGTTTAATTAAAATATAACTAATTAAATAAAATAATAATTTTACTTTTAAAATCGTCTTCTCTAAGCAGTAAAAACGCCAAAAGACTGGCTTCTTTTCCAATATCGAATCTTAAATGCATAATAACACATTATTTTTATTTTAAATGATAATTTTGAATTTTTATCTGTATATTAATTGAAAGAGGGTTTCGGCTTGCCCTACTTAGTTTGAGTAAACGGTTGGGGTTCAAAATACGTTTCAGGTATCGAATTAAAGTTCTTATTGTGTAGATGATGCCGCTAAAGAGAGATTTGAGAAAGGTGTAATAGTTCAGGCGTGGGGAAGTGACAAATGTAGACTACAATTATAAGTCTATAGGACAAACATGTCGGGATCTCACCTCCTGTTAACTTTAGCAATTTTTTTGTGTTTCTCAATTTCATTATTGTAAATGGTTGAGATTAATAAATGTAGAGGTATCTCTTGCTTAACGCGAGAATATTAATTACGACAATCCTTTCATATATGCGACGAAAGTTTTAATTAATTAACCACGTTAATGAAGGAATACCTGTACATTTTAGTTACTAAGACTATGTTTTTTTTTTCCACTCTCTCCCAACTCAACCTCACCAAGTCTCTACCCCCCTCAAATGCTCGAGCAACCCGGACATACAAGCTAGTTTCGATATAAATTAGCTGTTTTCTAAGCATCTGTTTCTTTGTAATAATTAGTAGGATCATAAGCATGCATACAAATTAAGATCCATTCTGGTTTTCAAATAAACGAAACGAAAATAAAAGTAAATATAAAGCAATTATACTCTGTATTTATCTCTAGGAATATAATTTTTATTCTAAACATTTTCAATTACTTATCTTCAGAATGAGATATTAGTCGAATGATTTTGTTCTCGAGTAATTAAAAAATACTTACTCGTTAGAATTAAAGTTATATTCCGAAAGAATCGGTTTTATTTAATTTTTTTTACCACGCATAATTTAATATAGACGTATTCTAAAAGAGAAATAAATATAGAAAAAATTACAAAGTATTCATCTGTAATTTATTTCATATTTGTGAAATTCTAGCTATGGATAAAATTGTATTATTAATCTTCAGTGGTAATTCAAAGAAAGCTAAGGGACTGTAGTCTTTTGTATATTAAATATATCTGTATATAAGTATATATGCATAAATCCAAACCTTTCTCCTTCAAAAATAGATAAATCATAACCAAAAAAAAATTTTTTCTTTTTTATAAATTTTAATTTAAATATAACAATTTACTTATGTTGTTTTATTGTTTGTATTAATTAAACATAAGAACATGTGGCTAATTTAAGCTTATTTCCTACTCCCTATCAAACATAATTGCTGGCTACATCACTACTAGTTTTTCATCACAGTTTTCTCATATTAACTTTTACTAAAATCTACATTTATGAGATTATATAATTTATTTCAATACGAAATAAGTGAATTATTTAATAAGTAATTTTAAATTTAATTTTTTAGAACTACAAATAGACTATAAGTATAACTTTTTTGGCTTTATAGTTAGATACAAATTTCAATATTGTTGTTATAAATTTAGTTAATTTTGAATTTTATGTAGATATTTCCTACTTTTAAAATAGATAAATTTATAAATTTCACATAACTGTACATCATACAATAGTTAATAGAGAGGTTGCTGCCGAAGTTTTCATCTGTCAAACGTGAACGTCGAACGTCGAGCGCCGCAATCTTGTAAGTGGCGCTCGACGTTCGACGTTCACGTTTGAGAGAATAAAACTTCGACCGCAACCTCTCTATTAACTATAAAAAAAAGAAACGTGGAGATATTTTCTGTCTATCGGAATAAATGATCTTCGATATCTAAGCACTCTCGATAGATTTATTTATTTATTTATTTATTTTTTAACCTGGGATACATTTAAACAGGTAGATTAAATTTATATCAGCGTTCGATCCTTCGTGGTTTTATACTGTTTTTCGTTAATGGCTAAATTTATTGAGGTATTTAAGATAATTTCATTATCAATTCGGTATATCGAAAAATAATGATAAACGTGACCAGTTCTCTTACAGAAAATCCCGTCATTTTGCAACAGTTGTAGATCTTGTCTGTTGCATTCTTAGAATAAAACAAATATAATAATACTCTTGAAAGACAAACCCTAATGTGCGTTCTTTATCATAAGCAGTTTTTTTTTTTTTTGTAATAAATGGCATGAGAATGTTTATTGTATGATCCATTATAAAGAACAGTGAAACAGGAATCTTTTATTTTTCTTAAAGTGTTTTTGTTTGTTCGTTTTCCTTAATTCCTTACACAATTTGTTTTTTTTTTATACATTCTAATTAAGTAAAACTACTAACTTTGTATATAGTAGCACCAGATGGCGCGACTTATCAGATTTGACATTTTATTTATATAATTAGTGTTTTATATTCACATCAATCTTCGCAATAATTTAATACAAAATATATTGTATTGGTCAGAAAACTGACATAATTAGACTAATTTATATTTAAAATAATAAAATTTAAATAAAATTAATTAATTTAAATGTTATACAGTACATAATTGGGAAATCATAGTATATCAGGTCTAAATTTATCTTATTAATGTCAATATCTTATTAGATTTAAATAAAAATTATATATGAGCTCTAGTTTTAGAGTATTATTAATTAATACCACGGTAGATAAAGATGATTTTTTGACATTAATAGAGAACTGATGCTGGATATTGAGCAACTTTGGAAATGACGAATTACAAAGAAATGCGAGTTGCCATTAAAAATACACATCTCAATTGATGTCGTGAAAAGAGAAGAAAATTTTCTTAATTCATCGAATGAATATAAAAGCAATTACGCTTCATCCATCAATGTCAACTAAATAAATGGAATCTTCCAAGACGTACACTTTTACTAAGTTGAGTGACCTTCTCCCCTCTCTTAACATTAGACCTTGTCACTATATTTCACGGGTTCGAATTCTGATTTCTCATTAAAATGCGAATTGCGTATTTAAAAGCATAGAATTTTTTTTATCAAATTAACTTGTTAGAAGCATTCTTATCATTTTTTCATGCGTGGTAATATTTCTGTGACATGTTAAAGGTTAGTGCTTAACTGATACAGGAACATTTTGATACGAAGTATTTTTTTAGTAAAGTTACACAAACAACTTACATCTTCCGGATTATAATATTTTCTTTAGTTTGGTAACAAAATGAATCATCTTCTAATGCCTTCTTTTTAACTGGAAAACATGTAACGATCGAGCAAAGATCACGTCCATTTGTCTACAAAGGTCACGTACCAAACAAGTGGTTATCAACTTCAGACAATTATGTGGTTCTGGTCTCGTCCTATTACATGCAGTGGCGTGCGGTTTTATCTGCACCTCTATACCTCACCCATAAGGTCAAGTTTTGTGGCGCGAGTCGTGACGTCGCCTTTCACCTTGCACCCCCTCCATCCCCTCCCAAACCGAGGTCTCCGAGTGATAAAAATTTCAGAAACAATAAACATACATTAGAGATATTCAAAAAAAAAAAAAGTTCTAATATTAGTTTTGCCAGAATAATCTAATAAATAAACGCCTGTTCGGAATGCTTCACCGTATACAATGTAAGGAAGACTTATGTACAGGGGCATCATCTCAAACAAGGGTACGAATTTCGTGTATCTGCTTTAAATCTCGCTCCAGGGAAAAAATTCCGTCACATACTAAGGTTGTAGGTGGGTCAATATCTGCTGTACTGGGTATAAAAACTTCTTCGTTTAAGGTGTACTGTAAAGGTTAAGAGGGGAAGTATGAATTTCCTAACCATCGAACAGTGATGGGAAAATCGTGGATATATGTTACTCCACCTTGACATCCGTTATCAACACCAAACCTATAATAAAAGATTGTGGAACGTGATCTTCCCCCACCGATTATCATCACGCATGCTCCGTGCCCATTACCCTCCGACTGGGAAGATAGCGGTCAATAGGAAAAGCGATATGGGGGAAGTCACGAATTCGAAAAATATCCATCGATACAGAATTAAACTAATCACGTGATAAATATTTATAACTTTAATAGATTTTTTCGTTGTCTCGTCAAAACAATTGTCTAGTGTTTTTAAATGCTCTTTTCCTTCCAAGTATATGTAAATAAGCCGAGTTTAATTGTATATTTTTTTAAATTAAAAATGAAAACTTTTTCAATTGTATCATTTTCCCAAACTTACATTTACTGATGTCTGTATTTAAAAATTTATAGAAATTTTGAAAAGTTTCTATACCTAACCGGCTTTCGTCTGCTTGAATCAGAACGTCGTCTGCTAGAGTAAACATGTTTTTTGATTATTTATCGTAGACATAATTAAATTTTCACTCACCTTGAGTAATTGCCGAATCGCAACGATACTTTTTCCATAGACTGCTGAGTTTTGGCATTAAATACCATCCCTTTTCGGTTCGATTTCTGGTAACTCTAACATCTTCTACAGTTGCTTGCCTCATTGTAACGTTTGATTTACAAGAATAATTCCTTAATTTACGTAAAGCACGGATATTGTCGCGTATCTTACGTAATTCGCGTTGACAATCCGTAACCTCTTCTCCGTAACGTAGTACGTCCCCGTACAACTGGTCGGGGAGAAGGACGTAGGTCGGCATGTTGACCCCTCGGTGGCCCACTAGTTCTGGTGCAGGCGCCATCACCTCTTATGGAGACACCTGGCGGGAGATTGACTCGACTCAGGTAATGGTCGCTAAGTAAACAACAGCACGTGCTCACGTATCAATTAAGAGGAAGTACCAATAAAATGTTAAGAAGATTTTCATTGGTCGTTTTTCATTTGATATTACTTTTTTTTCGTTTTTTATTCGCTATCGTTTACTTTAAAAATATATAACTTTTATGTAATCGTTCTAATTTAAATAAACTATAAATATATATAAATCTTAAAATTTTATTTAGTGAACGCTATTTTTCACAAGGTTAAGTAAGTCACGAGTTTTTCTTAATTATCGATTTCGTTCTTCTAAAATTAATAATTAATTTTATAACTTATAACATTTGAATAGAGTATAATAGCTTTGATTAATGAAAGTTTCGTGTACCTCATTTATTTTTCTAAACATTAATTATCGTTTAAGAGATAATAAAAAGTTATGAACTGAAATAAAGTACAACTTCATACTCAAAAAATTTAACAAAAACTTGTACTTTTTCATGAATTTAGTGAGTTTTTGTTTGTAAAAATGAAATGCAAATTATTTGGTAAACTTTCATTACATTTTAATCATCATTATTATTGCATTTACCTTCATTACCATTTAATGATAATTAAATTGTAATGAAGATAAATGCAATGATAATTACAATTTAAAAGTACTCTTAAATTTTATTAAACAACATCAATAGTTACTCGAAGGTTAAGAGGGGGGTCACAAGACTAAATACTAGCGAGTCACGATAGTGAACTTCCATTTTAGAGAATGCATTGTATGTTGATATAATTTTAAACTGTATAATTTTTAAAAAAAATATAATAAAACAGTTAAGTTTTTCTATGTAATTATGATACTAATTATAATCTTTTCCAAAACGAATAAGAAGTAATAAAGATAAAATATAATAATTTACGTTATGATAAATATTACTTTTAATTTCCTGTATTTATTGAGTTTATATTATAAAAAATTCAAAATTAATTTATATTTATAAATATTTTAATGTATTAATACAGTACTAATAAAGTAGAAATTCGTTTTATCTTTTACAATCCGTAAATAAAAAATTAGAATAATTTTTGGAAGTTCAAAAGGTTTTGGACTTTTAGAAATTCTTAGAAGTTGGAAGAAGATTTTTAAAAGAAATTTATCTTTTTAATTTTTATCCTGTTATTAATCCAAATGCCAATGGATAATCCTATTCAAAGAGTTGATAAGATACTCTAATTTATTGTTTTATATAAAATTTGAAGGGTTAACGTTATTTATTAGGACTGATTTATAACAAATACTAAACTATAGACCCGTTAAAATGGTAGATAAAAATCGTTATGATGTTTGTTACATTCTAAATCATCTAAATATATGTATTATATCAAGTACAGTCGACCCTCCCTATAACACTGTTGATTATTCCGTTTTATATGAATTCCATGTTATACGAGTCACTTAGATTTTACAAATACGTGTGCCGGGCTGTGAACGACTCACGTATTTGTAAAATCTAAGTGACTCGTACAACGTGGAATTCATATAAAACGGAATAATCAACAGTGTTATAGGGGGATCGACTGTAAACATTACAAAAAAAGCAATAAAATTTTAATCTAAGGTTGGTTTAATAATTTAATACCTCGTATACAGTCACATAATCGAACAAACAGTGTAGTAATAGAATACGTGACCAATCAAATTGATTACGTGGTTATAAGAGACCCAATAAAATATTTAATGACTCATTTTAAAAAGCAGATGTTCAAACAAATATAAAAATTCATAACCATTGAGAAGCATGTGAAAGATAAATGAAAATAAATGAATTAATTCTTGTTATTCTAATTAACAAATGCATAAAGTATATATTATTAACGTAGCTACCGAAAAATATGGAAGTAATTTATAGTTGATTTATAAATTTATCGCTTATAATAGCATTGAATATACAGTATTATAAACAATGTGTTACATTTTGTGATTCATGAATTTATTATTATAAAATCTTTGAAAAATAGTCTGGTATCGAATTTAATTTTATTTCGAAAAATATCTTAAATAATCAATATCGAAAGATGAATGCTGTGTTAAAACAGTCTGAAAAGTGTCGCTGATCGTGTGACCGCATGTAAAGTTATCGCATTCTATCAGGAGGGTCCGGATTTAAATTATGCTTCGGGGCGGACTCTATCCTTCCACTTACCAGATGACCTCTTTTCGACTTTTTGAAAAAAAGGGGGCTAACTGATAACGAAAAAAAAAAAATAAATAAATAAATAGCCGGATAAAATGCAGGAAATCGCTCAGAGCATAGGATGACAGCGTGTAATTCATTCGTATTAGATATTTATGCTCTATATAGAGCCATACCCCGTTATCCGAATTTAATGCTTTAATGGAAACGATTCGAAGAATGGGAATTCGAAATCAGAAGGTTTCTTCATTATTTCTTATGGAAAAAATTTGAACTCGTTTCTGTTCCATTCAAATAATTTTAATCAATTTTCCCAAATGACACTAAAACACTCAAAACATCTAATTACCTATCAATCTGTGATTTTAGCATTATATTAAATACTTAAAATCTCTATCAACTTATTAGCAAACACTTATAGAAATCATTAAAGATTATGTTTATAAGCAGCAGCACAATAAGTTTTAATACCTAATTAGATATTGTATAGGAACTGAGTTTTATTTGCTGTAGCAATGAAAACATTATAATAATACTGTATATTTCATAACAAAATATTACTGTATAAAAGCAGAAAAACAATGAAGCGAGATAGTGAATTTATCGTACAGTAATGAAATGTTACGAATAAGCTCGTAAGATTGGACTGATATTTTGTAATAAAAGTATCCAACAGCGTTAAAACATAGACATAATGGGTTCTAAAGAACATCATTGGTTGTAGTGGGAATTAGGAAAAGAAATAGGCTTTGTCTCTATATATAAATTATTATGATTATGCCTTACGTTTTTCAAAAGTTATTACGTTATAACGGAGGTCCCTTACTTTATATGAAAAAGTATAAAATATTGATAATTATATTGTTTATAAACCTATTAGGCTATATAACTTTAGAAAATGGTATGTAACCTAAGTTATATATATATATATATACTTTTCATAAACAATTTTGAGGATTAAATATTGTATTTTCAGTGTTAAATATATAACAAAAGCACTCGTAAAAATAAATAGTAAATATTTCTTAATGATAATTATATTAGGGTCAAGGTTTGGAGAAAATTACCGATTGGACGTTATATAAATGCTTTGAGATATATCTTTATAAATTAATTTTAAAATAAGTAGATACATAATAAATTATCAGATTTGAAACCATTTTTGTATTTTTTTAAATATGAAAGTTAATGTAACATAGTCTTAACAATACAAGATTATTAATTAGGATTATATTAGACTGTAATGCATAATTAGGATCGTGGATACCATTGGATAATGTGGAATGTATGCCCGAAATTATCATCAAAATATAAGAATATTGTTATAAAATCAAAGTTTTGTGACAGATACAATTGAAATTTCTTTAATTTTTTTTTAAAATTCGTATTGTCGTGAGGAAATCAGAGTAAATTCTTTTCAAAACTTCTGGCATCCTTTTCCAGTATCGTGCATCGCCCAGTCAAGATTCGTAAAATGAATTGTATTGAACTACGCTCTTGTGTTTATTGAAACATATATTGTGAAATATCTATTCAGATCTGTTTAAAATATCGAAGAAATATATATTAAAACAAAAATAATTTAAAAACCAATCGAAAATTTTCTCCTCTTATTTAACTAAGAATATATATTGATGAATACTACAATACTTCGAATAAGCATAATATTAATTATAAAATTATTGCACTCGTGCTAAATGTAAATGTTCTAAAAATAATAAACATTTTAAAAACAATTTTTAAGTTAGAGTTTCTTAGATCAGCGTACTAAGAAATTATACATATAGAATATACAGTATACATAGTACTCATGTATATTTTGCATGTATCATTAATATTAGTGAACGTATATAAACACACACTCGGAAGCGCTTGATAATTTAACAATGGTTTAATTTTATATAAATTTAAAGTTATTTATTGTAGAATTTAATAATACTCGTATTTTAAATATTATTAAAGTATTATTAATTAAAATATTATCAAGTTAAGCATTATATTTAATGTAATATTAATAACAATAAATTATATTTGTAGTGTTTTGTATTTTTAAAACTTTAATTAATATACAACTTCAAATTAAATTAGAATTTAATACGTGATATCTGGTTTATCAATTTATTTATTCATATAATAAATAGGGCGTATCTCTAATATAGTTAAATTTTTTTCATTTGTGTACATTTATTATCAAACGTACACGTCAGATTACCTGTTTGTATTAAACAATTAAATCTAAACTACTGTCAGTAATCATTAACTTGAATTTTGAGAACAAGATGTAGTAGAAAAAGCAAAGCAATTAACATAATATAATTATTTATAATATATTTAACAATACTATTCATATTGTAATATATTATAATTAATATAATTTTAGTAAAGTAAAATGTATAAGTTTGAATTTTGATTTATATTTTATAAAAAATTTAATTTTTTCTTTCATCCTATTTGGAATATAAACTTATTTTATTTAGAAAGGGATTGAGAAATTTATCTAATTTTTTAAAAGTGGTGTACCAGCAAAAAACATTTGGCTTGTATACTCAGTTGGAATAAGACTTATTATCATTATAAATTTAATATTTTTTTGTATGAATTTTTGTTTGAATTTAATATATTTAGGTTACAATTATCAACATAAATAAAATATAAATAAATAAATAACAGGAAATAGCACTGTAATTCGTAAATTTATCCATTATTTTTTTACTAAACTATATATATTTTTAATCTAATAAATTCCTGTTTGAGTAGTTCATCAATATCAAAATTAATAGATTTACTAATAATATAAAAATAAAGTATTAATTAAACTTTGTCTTTCGATCTATCGCAATTTTTTTTTTTGTTGTTGTCAGATGTTACTTTAATAACTTCCTTGTTATAGTTATATTGAGTAGATATTTAATTAATATAATATAACAATAATAAAATTAACACAACTAAATAGCATAAATTAAGATAAATGTTCTTTTTTTCAATAACAACAATAATAATAATTCGTAATGACAATAATTAATACTAAATTCTTATACTATAAAAACGGTTTCGGAATGCTGTATCAATTGTTTTTCGTAATTTAATCAAATATTTATTACCTTGTTTAGTAGTTATTTTAAAATATTAATAAAAATTAATATAAAAAAGTAATTAAATTAAAAAAAAACAATGTATTTTTCAGAGATTTTTGTTTAAAATCAATCAGATATAATAACTAAAAATATAATTCAACTGTAGATATTTCCTCGGGTGTTATTAATTAAAAAATTTTTTAATAACTATGAGAACTGATGGAATTTAATTACTGATACGGACTTAAATATTTATATCACGTGTCAAAGTTTTCAAAAATATATCTTGATTATAACTAAAAATGAAACTTGTCTGGCATAATATAAAAGTTTACAAGATATTCTATAATCTAACTATATGCAAAAACCCTGACGAAAACAACACTTAGAATTCTTAAGATACAGCTCAACAAACAAAGCCGATAAGATGAAACGATATCATACCGGTATATACGACTAAAAAAAAAAAAAAAAATTAAAACGTATACATATTATGAATTAATTCAGTAAATAGCTTAATTAAAAAATCATATTAAAATTTAAAAGTTAAATAAAATTTATTAAATAAATTTAAAAAAAATAATAATAAAATTTTAATTACTTAACATTAAGAATTCTTAAGATTATATTTCCTGTAGAAATGAATCTCTGCTTTACAACGTTTCGAGTAGAAGTAATAATTGGTGTCACTTTTTATAAGTGTAAAGAAGCGGAAACGAATGATTACTAATGGCATATTCAAGGTCTTTAGAGTTACCTTGCTTTAAAGATAATGCTCATTTCGTGTTTTCTTATGCTGTCTACCTTTAAAAAAATAATAAGTTGCTAATTATAAACAGATTAAAGTTGAATTTTAAGTGATAAAATTACAAAAAATGAAATAATATAGATTTTATTGTAGAGATTTTCAATTTTCTTTACATTATAGCAGTGGTTCCCAACCTTTTTTTATTAGCGTACCCCGTGACATGCCATATCTCTAGATTGTACCCCTCATTTAAGAAATTTAGTAAGTAACCGTATTGTTAATTTTACATATTGTAACTTTAAATTAAAGAAAAAAAAAACTAAAAGAAAAAATGTATAATAAAGTTGTGATTGTTGCAAGGAACATTATTTATCTAATAATTTTTTAATACTATTAGTTTGTGATACATAATATATTATTTTTTCTGCCATAATAACTAACTTTTTTCTGTACCCCTNAGGGAGGTTGCGGCCGACGTTTTCAACGCGAAAACGTGTACGTCGGACGTTCAGCACCGCTTTCCTAAAGGCCTAGAAATTTGGCAATGGTGTTTGGGACGTCGATAATGATTCCACTGACTATCCAAACACCATTGTCAAACTTCTAGGCTTATAGGAAAGCGGTGCTGAACGTCCGACGTACACGTTTTCGCGTTGAAAACGTCGGCCGCAACCTTTCTAATCACTCTTGAAGTTAAAAAAAAATGTCGATCTTCTCAGAAAGAAGTGTCATTTTCTCAAACGAGAGCTTTAAATATTGGAAAGCTAAGAGTATTTTATGATTTTATTATGTTTATATACAAATAAATACGTAGCCACTATATATTTTTAATAACTTTTGGAATAATCGCGATTAAATCAGTTGAAATTTTAACAATTATTATCAAAATAAATCTTAAAATTTTTTTGAGGTCCTCGAAGATAGATTGAAAATGACCGTCCAATTATAAATTTTAAGCGTAAATAAATATTACTGTATATTTCTTTTGATAAATCGATTTTTAATCTGTAATTTAAGTAATATAAATTCCATAAATCACGAAACTTCGTAAAATAATAGATTATAAATAATTCATATTACAAATATTAACCTGTTTGTAAGGAATATTGATGTTAATGTAGTTTAGTTATTTACTTATTAATAAGAAAATAGCAAAGTATTAATTGTTTTGTATACGTAATTACTCGTAAAAGGGCTGTCGTGAAGGGTATATGCCACGATATTTTTTACCATAGGAATATTGTATACCCTCTGGTTATACGGTTTACAAATACAGTATATATTGTATGTATTGCAGAAGGTTATAGTTTTATGCTATATTATAATAAATGAATAAATTCTAAATAATATATTATTATTATTTCATTCTCGAGATTAACAAAGGATAGATGGACGAACAATAATAGGAATGCATAGGCCTATGTCTGACTTCTGAAAATTGCAGTCCAATCAGTCTTACGTTTTAAAGTGATTGTAGAGGAGTTATAACAGTTTGAAAAAACTGAGTAAAATGTTGCTGACTTTTTTATTCGTGTCCTTCAAGACTTCATCACATAGGAACCAGACTGCTTCCAAAGTTCAGCAATAGGGTCACATCATTCTTGCAACTCCTTACACAAGCCATCAATAGTGTTATATATATATTGGCAGCTTTAGCGTTTTTACCTATTCATTAGCTTCTTCTTCGCTTTCTTCTTTGCAAATTTTCTGTAATTATCATGTGCAGTTCCTCATTTTCAGGTTTCTACAGCGTTCTAATACAGTATGTTTTCAATATCTTCTGTCTACATTCCTCAAACCCCTCACTGACTATTTGTTTGGTCGTCTCATATTGTTATAGCGAATTATTATTATTACTGTATGAAATTATGTTTTTACTGTACGTAATCTATTTACATAATTGTAACAGAAACTTTGTCACGTACGATTTGGCAGAAGTCATTGTTACTGTAATACGGTGACCTTAGTTTGGTAGTAGGCCTACAGTAGTTACTGTACTTTACTTGGTTAAGTCAAAAATATAGAAATTGGAGATAACAAACGTACGTTTTTTTACAAGTATTGTACTTCAATGGAAGTACAGTATTGTAAAGCATAGTGGTGTAGTAGGTCATATCTTTACAATCGCGAATAAACAGAAGCCGAATACCGAGAGTTACCTGTGTATATGTAATTTATTATATTGTACTATCTTTATATCACTGAGATATAAGTCAAACCTCTAGTTAGCGTTACTATTTGTTCACCTCTGATTATGGTGGTGGGTGTGAAATATCTCAAACAATACGAATTATACAGTATATAGTAATGAGGTCTACACACAAGTTTGAGTTTAAAAGTTTGAAAGTTGCATGATTTAATGATATTGGTTGGAAAACAAAATCGAACATTTTTTAATTCGCGGATAGGCCTATTGTAAAATTCTCTAATATTTACAGGAAAATCCGTTAATAAATATTTCATTGGTACTTTACATGAATGGGATTATGTAATAAAGCGCTATATTCAGTTTTTTTAATACTCCGTTTGAATTTATTTTAAAATGCCATAAAAAATATATGTAAGCAATAATTTTATTGAACTTTAACAGTTAATTCTAAATTAAATAAATTCTAATAAAGGAATTAAATAATTAGGGGAGACCGGGGCAACTTCGGCACGCGGGGCAAGTTTGTCAAGCTCTTTTTTTTAAAAACAAATTAAAAGAAGACTTTGGTTATAGGTTAGGCAGTTGAGTTTTATTGGTGGCTTGTTGAGTGTAGTGTTTTTATTGTTCTCCAACAAGCGTAGTTGAATTATCAAGCAAATTTTCATTTTCGTTCAATTCCATATAATATTTTTTTTCCATTTATATTGAATTGGCAGGTTTTGTTATAATTCCATGATAACGAAAGTTACTTTTCCTGTTAGAAGGATGTAACTTCAACTTATTCACGTGGCCAGATCGTGGCTTGGCATTCTGTTCTCAGGGTTGTACTTAATGTTTCGAAATCATGACTAGCGGGGTAAGATCGGCAACATAAAGCCACATTAGAAGCAAAGGATAAAAATCAAACAGATGATAAATGAAAACATGTTTGCATTTGTTATTCATGTATATATGTCTTTGAACTTGCATTTCGTTGTAATAATATTAAATGGGTGTTGGATTTGTATTTCTTTGTTTTAATAGTGAATTCCAACTTATACATTGTTAATAACATAATTTTATATACGTGCCTATCTTGCCCCATTACTGTTGCCCCTATACCAGGGGCAACTTTAATAAAAATAATTAAAATAATTACAACTTTACAAAAAGAGAGAAGTTGCCGATCTTGCCCCTATACCCGGGGCAACTTCGTCAATTTCTCTCTTCTTGTAAAGTTGTAATTATTTTAATTATTTTTATTTCCAAACTGATTTTAACCAGTTCTATAGTAAGGTAACATTCCAATAGACAATATGCAAAGCTTTTTTTTCAGTTTACAGCAGTATTTATTACACAAAATTTAAATAAAGCTTAACATGCCGATCTTGCCCCGGTCTCCCCTATATAAAACATATTATTTATAATTAAATTCATGGTATTAAAACATTTATAGCAGAAAATTGTCCATAAAGTACTAGTTTTAAAATAGATATTACATATAATCAATGTAAATTATGTAATTAATTTAAGGAAATTAAAAATTAATAAAAAAAATAAATATAATTTTTAAATAATTAGTACTAAAACTGAATAAATAAATAAATAAAAATATTTTAAACCTTCATAAATAAGCACAAAGTTAATAAATATTTGCTAATTACATAAAAATAAAATGGCATTTATTAATACTTATTCGCAATATTATCATATTATTTTTTTAATATCATAATATCAATTGCTAATAGATAATAAATCTGTTCGTTGAATTAAACTAGGACAAATCAGTTGTATAAATTTATATAATTTTCTGCACGAATTAATCACATTTTTTTATATTAAAAAATATTAATTAAGTTAATGGATGCTTTTAAGTAGTAAGCAGTTATGTAAACACATGAAAACAGACTTTACTATTGGTTTTCTTACTTAGAAACTCAATTATTCACTTACGCCATCTTTTGATGATAGAAATAAATGAAAATTAAAGATTAAATAGTTTATTTATTACGGTATTAATATATTAAAATAGTACTTAAATGGGTACATGAAACACTTAATTCATTAAATATAATATTTCGGTGATATTTAGAAGAATATTGAGAACAAATGGATCGAGAGAACAGGTTTTCCGTCTTAATGGTGAAAATGTATTTGAGGTAATTTTAAGGGCTGTATTTTAAAATCTTTCCAATGTTATCCGTTGTACACGGTGGTTTTAAAAGACAGAACCATAGTATTGCACTGAAGAGAGACTTAACATTTATATAAGTCCGAAATGCGTATGTGGAAACAATAAAAGAAGTGTTTAACCTGAAAGCTGTAATGATAGTCTACCGAACTTAATGTGGGATTAAAGAGACAAGACATACTTGAACATAAAACCAGCTATTCAAAAATGATATTTAGAAAAAATTTTTTCTTATAATTATTATAGTCATATAGTAATAAAATTAAGATTATAGAAAGTGTATATATGAAATTGTTTTCTTTTTCCTATTCTGAATAACATCAAAACATATATTTTATCATTCTCATATCATTCAAAACATATATTTATTTTATCATAAGATCTCGTCATTAAGCTTTTAAGTTGCAATGGTTTTAAAAATATTTCCTTGTTTATTTAAACTTTTAAATTTATTGCCAAACATAACAATAAAGTGAAAAGTGGTATTTACTATTTTATAAAAAAAAGTAAATACCAAATAAATCATTAATAAATTATTATTTATAATTATTATTACAGTACCAAGCCAAATATTCGGATCCTAAAAATTACCAGAAAACCGCCTATTTTTTAATTTGGTAAGCTGCAGTACATAAAATTGTAGTTTCAGAAAAACCCTACAATTTCCTCACTGTTTAGAAATGATAGACAAAAAATAATGCCTCGGCCGAAACAACTTGAAAGGTTAGAAATGTACAAAGCCTTCGTAGTTAACTTCAAGGAGACAGACTCTATTTCGCCAGGCTGGAGAGCGTATAAAAAGTTTCTTCTTCCAATTGTCAGACTAGTAATATCTATCACGTCTTTCTTAACTATGGATAATTAACATAGATCGAAATTAAAACAGTTCTCTTTATTTCGCCTATTTCGGATTGGTAGCTATTGGCGCTCACGGCTTCAGTGTCTCCAACATAACGAACAAAAGGTTAGTTCGTCTTAATATACTTTTGTTATCCACAATGATGAATACAGTGCACAATTTGTACACATCTTAATTAATGGTGTAGTTTCTACATATCAGTCTCTTGCACTTACTGGCATGTTTTCCTTGTTTATTTTTAATGGAAAAAATGCCTTTTCTCACAATTATTAACTCCTTATTATCTCTCAGAAGGATTTTAACTTGGATACTCTGGTTCATAACACGACAAAGATCAAAATGTAGTTTTTATCGTAAATATTTTCACAAGTGGAAACCAAAGCTTTCACAAACAAACGATAACTACGAGCAATTGTTTATTGTGACACGGTCACCATTACGGGCTACAATTCTTAATCATATTTTGAAATCATTTAATTTAAAATACCTCAAGTTAGTAGTGGCTTGTCCCTGTACATCATACTTTTCCGTTAACAATAGAGTCGTGCCGGTCATCTGTTAACTGACGTTTTGAATTGAAAAAAAAAAAAAAAAAAAAACGTGACCTTCGGTTTGAATCGGAAGATTATATATAGTTAATTGGGGCCTACTGTCCCTAAAGTTTCCACATTTGGTCTCGGATTCATATAACTCCTTTTTCGAGGTTAAGACATACGGACGAACGACAGTGAGAATTTATGGGTCTACAATGACAAAATTTGAAAATAAATGTAGCATTCCTCCGAAAGCAAAATTGTCGCGTTGTAAGTAAAAAAAAATAATAATAAAAATTCTCAGCCGTCAGGAAATAAAATATCATGGCACGAGAGATACGAGCGAAAGTTTCAAAGTTGGATCAACACTTGCAAACCAAGTGAAACAGAAATGTCAAATTGACTAAGCGATCAAATTAAAAATTTAAGGGAGAGATCCTTTAAAAAGTCAGAAATTTAAGAAGAAAAAAATAATCATTTCCCTCTAGCTCAGTCTCTTTATTCTCTGTATTGATTTCCCCGTTGTCTCGGACTTAATTTTCGTTCGGCCGTATTATAAAGGTTTTTCGGTATTTTTTATATTAACTTTATTCAGTTTGATGTTGCATTAATACGCGAAACTCGCAACCCCGACCGCGACCGAGGAATCTTTCCGAAAAGCGAAATAATATTGGGCGAAATCCTAAGAATTCCATTTTTTCATGCCATGGCCGATAATCGACGAAAAACATATTTATTCGAACGAATTTCGGAGATGGTCAAGCTTCGAGACGTAGAATTTAAAAAGATCGTCTTTTACCTCTCCACGGTCGCCATGTAAATGCAAAAGATAATTTATTTATCAAATTTAAAAAAGAAAAATAATTATAAATTAATTAATTAAAAAAAATGAAAAAATTGATTTTTTTTAAACATTCTAATTTTTACGAAATTCGAACATTGTTGACGCGTTTTTTAACGTTTGTTCGAAATACGTCACGCATGACGAATCGCAGTTCGATTGTGTTTCTTGTTGCTTTCGGACGTGCTTTTGTTGTGCTCTTGGATTGCGTTGCTTTTTTTGCGGTTTGTGGACTTTTGCGGAGAGGATTCAAGATTTTTTAGGTAAGTCTTAGTCCATATTGACCCTAGACGTAAGAATTGATTTAATATTACTTGGAGAATCGGTCCCAGAAGACATCTCGGCACATCGTTCGATAGTCGGATTCGAATCTTTTAGATTTAAAAAGGCGGCTTGCTTTTACTCGGAAGAATTTAAGCATTAATTTAAGCTTTTGTTTTCACTGGACTAATTGCAAATTTTCTTTTTTACAGGATGAAGACGTTGCTGCGTTGTTGGAGGCGGTTCCGGCGGAGGCAGGCGGTGGCGCCGGAGGGAGAGGGTTCCTCGGACGACGCGGAACGAGTCTGTCGTTCCGTGCCGTCCGAGGAGCGACAGGCAGCGGGTGAAGAAGGCCTTGGCCAAGTGCGCGTGGCGTGGCATCCTCCCGGAGTCGGGATGATGCGACGCTACACCCAGGGCCCAGTGCGCTTGGCCGAGGTCTTCGGGGGTCATCCGGCCACAGACCTTGCTGTGGAGGATGTCGAAAGTGACAGCTCGTCCGAGCTGACACTTTCTGTTTGGTCGTGTTCTGCCCGTTCGTCCGCGACGGCGACGCCACCGCCTTGCCGAAGTCTGGACGGGGAGGAGTCGGAGGAGAGAGCCCCCGAAGTCGAGGGACCGTGCTGTCCGTGGTTTAGTTGCTGCGGACGGCTGCGGTTGCCTTGGCCTAGGCGGTGATCTTCTTCGATTTCCTCTTCTTCACCCGGATGCGACTTTCTTACCGGATTCGACACTTTTTACCCGGACATGACACTTTTTAACGGACGTGACCTTTCTTACCCGGACGTGACCCACGGACTTGACACGTTTCTTCACCGGACGCGACATTCGGCCGACCTTTCTTCCCAAACAGCTGTTATGAGGATTGAGCTTCCGGTTAGGGTTCGTTAGGTTAGCCTAGGCTAGCCTAACGAACCCTTCGCTCTTCTCATAACACTGTTCGGGAAGAAAGGCTGTCTGGTTAAGGTAATAATCTTGACCTTAGGTAATAAATGAATAAACTTCTCGTATTCTCACTGCCTTTGTGTTTTGTAGGAACATTCGGGAGGGAGAAGAATCTCCCTCCCCAACTTTACCACGAAGAGGACCAAGTACCATTTATCGTACGAGTGAATATTTTCCGATGGTAAGAACTGTTTCGTTTCATTTTTTAACACACCTTATTCTCGCATCGTAATTGACTATTTTTCTGTTTTTAGACATGCCGAAGATGCACAAACACATACACACACACACGCACGGACACAACATCACTGTACACGAAGATATACACCGTTTAACCTTTACTCGAATTCTCGCACTCACGCACTTACACGTCAAGCGCCTCGTTCTGTGTAATTCCACACAATGAAACAACCCGAACACACGCTTCCCACAAATCCAACCCCTGGGTCCTCGTCCCGGGAAGTGGAAACGCTAATTTTAAAGATTAAAAGACTTTAAATTGGCGGCCGAAGGGGCTCTGGTAATCACACACCTTGCATTGATTAAATGAAATTTCATACATTAGCATTAGTAATCGTTTTGTGATGAATTTTTCTGTTAAATCTCTGGAAATTTACTACGGTAAGAAATTATCTACGTACAAGTCTCGCTTGTATTTAAGTATTACTAATTTTTACCTAAGAGCATTAATTAAAGATTCTGGGCTTACTAAAATGAGTCCCTCTTAGTTTTTTTAAGGCGGTAAGAGTTTAATTTAAAAATTTTAATAATATTATAGTTATATTATTATTTTTTATTATTCGTTACAAACATTATCCAAGTTTTTACTTTTATTTTGAACATTGAAATTTCAAAAATACATAACAATATATTTTTTTTAAATTAATTTTTGATAATTTTTGTACAATGGCAGGTGGCGCTTGTTTTCAACACATGTTTCCGGTTTCTCGGAAGCCATTCAAATAAGTTATGACGAAAATAAACAAGTTGACATCTTAATTCAAATCAAAAATTTCGAGAGTCAAAGTGATATCGTCGGCTAAGTACGTAAATGAATGATATTTTTAGACAAAAATTTCGTTTTATACGTATTATTTAGAAGTAAGTACAAGTGTATTTTTTTATAAAGTTTAATTTTTTTTTTCATATTTCAAAATTGGCTAATACAGTCGACCCCCCATAACACTGTTGATTATTCCGTTTTATATGAATTCCATGTTGTACGAGACACTTATATTTTACAAATACGTGAGCCGTTCACAGAATACGTTATAGGGGGGTCGACTGTATTTGTAAAATCTAAGTGACTCGTACAACATGGAATTCATATAAAACGGAATAATCAACAGTGTTATAGGGGGTCGACTGTATCTAAATATTAAATTTTAGAAAAAAACAATAAAATTTTATCCCAAAAGGAAATATATGGTCATACATTTTCTCTACATACATTTTTGTTTAGTCCCTGCGTAAATTTTTTTACATACTGCCTACTGTTGACATACTTCACCATATAAGGTGATGTGTGACAATGAATGTCTACTTATACAGTGAATCACATGGATTTTCATTCGTGTAACACAAAAGATTAGCATATAAATGATGTAAAAATTATTCAGTACTTAAATTTTATAAATTATAATTAATAATGATAGAAATTGGGTGAAAATCTAATGATGAATTGTTATCACTTAAATAGGCATTTATTTATACTAATTTTCTAAAAATGCAACTTTTTGACATAGCACGAGTATTGGTTTGGGCACAAAAATATGGTTGTAAATTTATCTGAAGTTTGTGTGTTCTATTATTTTACAATTTTCTGTTGTGAAGTGCAGTTTTATTAGAGTAATATGAGACATAAATCAAAGAACACATCTGTTGAACTGCACAAACTTATTTCTTATTTCAATAATGGAAACAAGTTACAGAAAAATTTCAGAAATTGTTAGAACTATGCAATTTGTTATAAGAAAAAAATAAAGTGTGTTGGATCCCTGATAAAATCTAGTCATAAATTCTTACTTAATGTCTTCGACAATAGATGGATTAATATAAACGCTAAAATAGCGTGATTGAGATTACGGGATAATCTCGATTTATTCGTTATCCCGTAATCTCCACCACATTATTTTAATGTTTATATAAATTATTACAAAAAAATCACCTTTCATTGTGTTGCAATAATATTTGTTATTGGTAACTTGGTGTTATTGGTTAGACGGTAAAAAGACAGTATGAAAGTAAATGAAGTGCTAAGCAAAAATATTCTACCAATAGTGGAGCGTGGATGAGATTCCATTATGGTCTGGGTGATGTGTGTCCTCACAAGGTATTGAAAATCTAGTATTTATAGATTCAAATATGGACTAATGCATTTATTTAAATATTCTGAAGCACAATTTGAAGGCTAGTGCAGCAATTATAGGCATTTTAAACAGTTTCAGATTTTATCAGGATAATGATCCAAAGCATAAGGTACTTAATATTCACTTGTAGCTACTTTATATTGTTCCAAAAGTACAATACTAGAAACACTTGCACAGTCACCAGATCATGAATGTCATGAATATGCTTTAGCTGGAGTTACATGTATGAATACTGTATATAATTAGTAAAACCATTGAATTGAAAGAGAAACTTACTGCAAAATGGAAAAATATGTCAAGATTTATGTAAAAAACTTGTTTCACCTGTGCCAAGAAGATTAACAGATATGATAAAATGCAAATATACCCAATAAAATATTGACATTTATAATTGCATATTTATTTTATATACCAGCTTAATAAACAACCATCTTATTGTCATTTATTTTGTTTCATATAATATAATAACTCAGTTTTATTTATTAATTATAAAACTTTTCATTAAAATGTCTTGAAATAGTAAATGTCTTATGTTAAAAATATATTGTTTGTTTATTTATGTTACACGAATCAAATTTTATATTCATGAATAAAAATATAAACAAATCTTGAGAGTCTAAAATAATAGATGATGGTTGGTGGTTTTTGATTTTTTTAAGTGTTTGTATTTATAATTTAAGGAAGCAACTTTTTCATAATTATATAGTTATATTTTTTATATGCTTTTTATTAACTTTGTCTGTCCATTTCTCTGCCTGCTGACTGTCTGTCCAGATAAAGTAACTCAATTTTCATCCATTTTCCAGTTTCCAATCAAGTTGAAACTTTGCATACATATTATGACAATAAGTTTTTTTTAGAATTTTCAAACAATTTTAGCAATTAGCAAAAAATTTGCAAAAATTAAAAATTTTTCAAAATTTGGTAATGGATGGGTTACATGTAGGGTAACTTTTGCCTCTGCCTCTTTTTAGTCTTACTGTTTACATAAAATCTTGTAACTCGATTTTTCACCCACTTTCCAATGCTAAAACAAGAATTTTGATATTGGGTTGTTCAGAAAGTAATTTTATTTTTTTATTACTAGAGGAATTAGATGTGTTTTTACCAGCCAATTTCATTTTTAACCACATTTTCATTATATGTTTTGACAGCTGACATTTAAAGGTTTATTTGTAAAAAATTTTGTTTGATTCTGTACAATTTTTTTTTTTTTGGTGTCCCATCATATATGGAAAATCGAAAACATCATTTTCGGCATAGTTTGCTTTTTTTGTTACCAAAAAATCAAAATGCTGTTCAAACAAGAAAAAAATTGTGTGACGTGTATGGAGAAGATGTGTTGAAAGAAAGACAGTGCCAAAACTGGTTTACAAAATGTCATTCTGGCAATCTTAATATTGAAGATGCACCACTTTCTGGATGGCAAATTGAAGCCAATGAAAACAAAATAAAGGTATTGATTGAAGCAAACTGTTGAATAACAACACGTGAAATCACTAAGAGATTAAATTTGTCAAATTGAACCATTTATGAGTACTTGAAACGAATTGGTTTTGTTTGAAAGCTCGATATATGGGTTCCACATGTTCTTAAAGAGAGATGCTCTCTTTGGTGGGATTTTAAGGAAAATTTTTTTTTGAGCTTTTACCAGACAATTTAACAATTAATTCAAAAGTGTACTACCATCGAGTAAACAAATTGAGTAATATCATCAAACAGAAAAGGCCAGAATTGATCAACAAAACAGGTGTAGCATTTTACCATGATAATGCCAAATTTCACACAAGTTTGGTAACTCATCAGAAACTCTTACAGCTTAGATGGGATGTGCTATCACACCAACCATATTTGCCAGATCAGGCACCCTCAGATTATTACTTGTTCTGGACATTACAAAATTTTTTAAACTGTAAGACAGTTACTTGAAATGAAAATGTCAAAAATTGCTTGGATCCATTTTTTGTAAGCAAACATCAAAACTTTTATAAACATGGAATCATGCTACTAACAGAAACGATTACAACAGGTATTTGACCAAAATGGTCTATATATATAAAATATTTATTTAATATAAAAATATTGTGTTTTTTGCCAAGAGAAAAATGAAATTACTTTTCGAATAACCCAATAATTCAGTGATATAGGTATAAAACTAAAAAGTAGAAAATAATAAATATAAAAAAATTTTAAAGAAACAAAGAAAAGTTTTAGTGCATATATTCACATAAATGCACTAAAAAGTTAAAATATAAATTTTCTTCAGCTTTCACAATATTTGTTATTATGGGACCAAAAATAAAAGCATGGTGTGTCCATGTTTAGAAATAACCTTAGTTACACTTCCTATTAGGAGGGTCATTCTAAAAGAAAAGAATGTTTTGATCTGACAAGCTGTGCAGTTCTCCCACCACCATCCACTGCCACGTCATGGACCTTTCCATGTTTTTGCACCTGTCTGATGCTAACAGCAAGCTACAACAATTGTTTACTGTTTTTTAGTGTGACTTTGAAATGTGTGACAAAATTAAAGATCCTGCCAAGTGTGAGGTTTGTAGTGTAATATGCTTTTTGAATGCAAAAAAATCCACCCTATTGAAATTTACAGACAGATAACCAAGATTTATGGTAATATGATGAAGGAAGTTTCAGTTCAAAACAAATGGTGGGGATTGTTGTCCAGAAGCATTGTGCTTCTTCAGGATAACGCATGTCCACATGTTGCTGTGTTGACGAAGAACTTGCTTCAGCAGTTTAAGTGGGAAGTTTTTGAACATCCTTCTTATAGCTCGGACTAGGCTCTGAGTGATTACATCTTTTCCCAAAATTGAAGGATTTTTTAGCCAGGAATCAGTATGGAACTGAAAGAGGCCGTTAATGACTGGTTTCAAGAACTTGGCGGTAACTGAGTGTGCAGAAGGCATAGAAAAGCTGATGATAGGCTATGACAAATGTTTAAATTTGTATGGTGACTATGTAGAAATATAGTTAAGGTATCATGTGTGTTGTAAAATAAGTTTTGTTTCATTATCTTAAATAAAAATATCTAGAGAAACAAATGTTCTTTACTTTTAGAATGACCCTCGTAATTTTGATGGGCTTTCTATGAGTGCCCCATGCTTTTGTTTTTGATCACATAATACCAAGAATACTGTTAAAATTGAAGAAAATTTACTTTTTAATGCATTTATGTGAATAAAAAGTTTAATATTTAAAAACTTTTTATATACAGTATATAAATATTTTTAGTCTAAAATACACTAATATCAATTTAATATCTTTATAATAGTTTTTTAGTTCATCTATAAAATACTATATATTTAATTAGTGTTGTGTTCCACTTTACATTTTCTTTTGCTAACTCAAAAGTTAAATAATACAGTGGAACCCCGATTAATGAACGTAATCTGTTCCACGAGTCTGTTCGTTAACTGAATTGTTTGTTAACCGAAGCAATTTTTCCCATAGAAATTAATGCAAATACAATTAATCTGTTTTAGCTGTCAGTATTTTTGTAATTTTATTTGTAAAATAGGTTCTCTTTGATGAAAATATAAGAAAACATAGTATCTATCATTACAGCAACAAATATGTAAACTTTATTTAATTAATAAAGTAGCGCTGTACATACCTTTGTTTCTACAGAGCTTAATGCTTGGAGGAGGAATCCCCCTCCATAAAAATATCGGTTAGCACTGCATCGGGAGTTTCTTCAAGTCGAGGTCTCTTTTGATAAGGAACAAGAAAGTGATTTAAAGTTGATTGTCTTACTCTCTTAATCAAAATTTTTCTAAAATGTGCTAGCACAGTGTCATTCATTAAATTAATGACTCTATTAGCCACAACTTTGTTAGGATGATGCTTCTTGATAAATTCCTCACATCATTCCATTTTCTGCAAATTTCCTTGATCTCAGCACTGGTGATTTCTTCCCTAGCATCTTCCTCTGACGAATGCTCTTCTTGTAAGACTTTCATCTGTTCTTCCTGCATGGCAACCAGCTCTTCTGTTGTTAGTTCATTTTGATGGTCTTTCAGCAACTCCTCCACGTCTGCATCATCTATCTCTACTCTCAAACTCTTGCCAATGGACATGATTTTCATGCACTACATCAGGAGAGCTCTCTTCTTCAAATTCCTGAAAGTTTCACTCTGGTACACAAGTTGGCCAAAGTTTCCTCCAGACTGATTGCAAAGTGCGGTGAGAGACCTCACTCTAGGCTTTGTCAATAAGGTTGATACAATGCAGGATGTTAAAACGTTCCTTCCAAAAAGCTCCAAGAGTTAAGTCGGTATCATTGGTAACCTGAAAACACATAGTAAACAGTGCCTTGGTATACAGCTTTTTAAAATTGGAAATCACTTGCTGATCCATTGGTTGCAGTAATGGAGTTGTATTGGGTGGAAAGAATTTGACCTTGATGAAGTCATATTCACTATCCAAGTCGTCCTCCAAATTTGGTAGATGTGCTGGAGCATTATCCATTAAGAGAAGACATCTAAGAGGAATATCCATTTCCTGAAGATAATTTTTAACAGTAGGAGCAAACACTTCTGTGAGCCAATCCATGAATAAAGTCTGAGTTACCCGCCTTACTAATTGCCTTCCATTGTACAGGCAGTTTGGACTTTATCACATTTTTTCTCTTAAAGGCATGTGGATTTTCAGCGTTGTAGACTAAAAGTGGCTTGATTTTGAGGTCACCACTTGCATTAGTGCAAAATAAAAGAGTGAGTCTGTCCTCCATGGGTTTGTGCCCGGGAAGTGCTTTCTCTTCTTGGGTTATGTACGTTTGTCTAAGCATTCTTTTCCAAAAAAGACCGGTCTCATTGCAATTAAACACTTGATTCCAGACGTATCCTTCACTTTTTACAAACTATGTGAATTCATCTACAAATGCTTTTGCTGCTTTTTCATCTGAACTTGAAGCCTTCCCATGTCTTATGACACTTATGACACTGTGAATTCCAGTTTGTCAGCAAAACCTATCAAACCACCCTTGGCTCACTTTAAAGTCCTGCCTGTCTGCACTTGTACTGGGTGTCTGGGTCAACAAGTCATTGTATAAATTTTTAGCCTTTTCACAAATTATAGCTTCACTAACACTGTCTTCAGCAAGTTGCTTTTCATTGATCCATATTAGCAACAGTTTTTCAATTTCATCTAAAACTTTAGATCTTTGTTTCGATATCACATTCACTCCTTTAGCCACTTCGGCAGCCTTAAATGCTTTTTTGTTTTTAATAATTGTAGAGATAGTTGATTTTGCCACATTATATTCTTTAGCGATGTCAGAAACACGAATGCCATTCTCGTATTTTGCAATAATTTCTTTCTTTAATGCTACACTAAAACGTTTTCTATTTCCACTGTCACTTTTCTCTTTCTTCAGTGCCATATTGATTAAATATACAATATAAATAAAACTAAAAAATGAAGTTTAGCACACTCGAGAAAGCAATGCTTACCTCGCGCATGCTTAAGAGCAACTGAAACTTGTGAGGTTCCAGAACGGCTGGAAACTATTGGGTTGATGCAAAAGTTCATCCCATTTTTAGCACCAGCTGGCTAAAAACGCAACACTGAAGTGTTATTTCCTTCACATGTGTAAAATTTCGATGTTGCTTGACAAAAGAGATCTCAGCTAGTATTTGAGAATAAAGTTGTGTTACTTAGTTATGTTTTAAAAATTTTGTTAAGCATTACAAATGGCAGAAAATAAGGAGCATTTTTGACATATTATGCTTTTTTATTTCTGAAAAGGCAAGAATGCTTCGCAGACACAAAAAAAGATATGTTCTGTGTATGGTGAGGGAGCCATTGATGATTCTACGTGCTGTAAGTGGTTTAGAAAGTTTCGTGAAAGCAAACTTACAAATTTAACACAAAAAGCCATTAAGTTCATTATCCGAGACAAAATTTTTTCAAAATAAAAGTTTGTTAACCAGGACATTCATTAACTGGGGATCCACTGTACATACTTCTCATTAGTCAATGAAATTGAAACAAAATACAGTCATACTTTGTTATTTGAATCTAAGGTTGTCAAATTGGTTACAATAAAAACTGATTAACTAGTTATTTGAGGAATTGTATAACTGAATATATTACAAATCCAACAAAAGGTAGAGAATATTAATTTTGTTTACAATATTCTATTATTGAATATAAATTCATTTTGATTTAGTTCAAGAAATAGATTATAACCTTAGTTTGTTACAAGGAATTTATTTTTTATATTATTTTAAGGTAATTAATAAATTTACTTTTTTTATACCCTATAACTGTGTTACTAATACAAACACTAGAATCTATTGAGACAACTATTTTTGACATATTAATCAGTTTATTCATTTATTCCTTGGCAAAATCCTAATGATGATCTTGATTTTCTGATTATATCATATCTGAATTAACATACAACTGAAAGAAATTTGTCATTGAATATTCAGAAAATATAACTGTCAACAAGGAAAAATTATTATGACATTGTCACAATGTCAGGCTGCAATTTTTAATTTATTTAATTTAAAATATATAGACCTATATACTCTCAATCTCAAATTAGTAATATCTTTCCCCTGTACATTGTGCTTTTCCTGACAACAACAGAGTCATGCCAGTCATCTATGTAACTCTGTTCTGAGAAAATTTTTGATTTGAAATCACGTCACTTCCAGTCTAGACCAGAAGTTTGTATATAGTTAATTGGGACCTCCTGTCCTAAGCTTTCCATATCTGGTCTCGACTTTCATCTAACTTCATTCTTGAGATTAAGGAAGGGCAGACAGACAGAGAGATGACAGTGGGGATTTATAGGATTACAGTTTTTTCAAACTGTAATTTATATTGGGTTACAGTTTTTTCAAACTGGAACCCAATATGCATAATCATTAATCAAGAATTGTAGATATTTCAAGTTTTATTCTGAACTGTTTTTTCCAGACTTCTAAACTAATTAATTCAGTAATTGAATAATTAATATTACTGAAAAATGGTAATTCATCTGTTACTAATAATTTCTTTTGATCATTAAAGAATTCACTAGATAAATTGTATTTAAATTTAGTCAATGTACGATGGATAGTTTAATAAATATTTCTTTACAAGTAGAATCTTATAAAATTAAATATTTGATTTTATGTAATTGTGATTTTGTGTAAAGTTGAAAACTTGCATTATCTTTCAGTTCCAAATAATAGAAATTACAAGCATTGTCTTTAAACTAATGACATTTTATAAGTTACAAAGTATTTAAATTTTCAAATATGCTGTACAATAAGTATGCAACAAAACTTTTATTTAAATTTATTTACTTAAATTCTATTTTTAATATAGGTTTGCATACCTTTTATTATTATGAATGAAACACATGATTATGAAGTAAAAGAATCTTTAAGCACCGGAAAGGATTATCTAAAGCATCTTCAAGATCTATTAGATCAATTAGGAATAGCTGTTAGACAGGCAAGTGAAAAATTAAATCATTTATTGTATTACATAGTAAATGTCAAAAATTATTTGAATTTTAGTATCAAATTTCACAAATTTTGCTACTTTTTAATAATTTAATAACACATTTAAAACAAAAATTTTTATATTATTTAATCTAATTAAAGGTTGATCAGTCTGCCAAGAAGTCTGAAAATCTTGTTAAAGATTATTTTACGAACATAACTAAATTGATTACTACCACTTTAGAGAGACGACGTGATCAACTTCTAACAGAAATAACTACTTTCTGTAATGAAGCAATTGTTCCATTAGTTGAATGTCAGAAAGAGATAGAAGAAAACATGGCTGCAACAACTGCCATGTTACGAGAGGGTAAATTTTTGTTTTTTCAGTATAATTATAACATAACTATAAGTTTTTAAAAACATTTTAAAATTTAAGCTATTTATTTATACTATATATATTGTGAAATATGCGGTTGTGTCGATAGCCACAAAGATGATAATACAATATGATTAAGACAGTACAAAATTAAAATAACAATTGATTTAATAAGAAATGATAACACAATGCATAAAAAAAAGAAGAGTTCGGATGCCAACTCTAGGGTGTTTGCCAGATCTGCCCAAGAAAACAAAAAAAAAAAAAAAAAGACCTGACTACGTGAACTCATGTGACTCATGTTAATAAGCGTAAACTATTATAGATGATAAATGAGACATACAATTGACGACGTCCATAAAATCATAGGAGGGTCTACTTCTCTATATGAATGGAGACTAATTAACTAGACCAATTAAAAACACAACACAAAATTTAATAAAAGTCAAATGAAACAATTACAATGAAAATACAACATTCTGAGAGATCAAAATATATGCTAATCTAATCTATGTGCGAGAGAGAGAGAGAGTTACATAAATCTATAATTTATACTATCTTCACTTAGGCGGTTTATTCTTGTCTTCAGTTGATGTATGATTCTTTATGTGAGAGGAAACTGAGATGAAAATGTGAACCTTGAGTGTAACTTCTATGTGCGCATTATAAAATATTGCCGACTTCCTATGTGACTGTCCTTTCTAAGGTATTATGCGAATTTCATGTGACATGTTCTGTCTTCAGGGAACTGCACCAAAGGCAGGAAAATGCCCCTTTTTATAGGGACCTCCCAGTAACATGTGCAAAGGCTGCATCTGATTCATCTCACAAGTTAGCCGTCTAAAAGGAAGTTCAACTTCCCTTCTCTCTGAGAATGACAAATGTTACATCTTTTTTGTTTAAAATTTTATTCTAAACTAAAACGTTCCTTTAACGATAATTTCTAAAAAAATAATTAACCTCTTAATCTCAATTCTCACAAATGCTATATTTTGAATTGATCTTATTTTATTGCCAATCTCTTGTTCAAAGGTATTATCATCATGTTTATATTTCTTTGTAATTGCCTGTACACTTTCCTTGATTTTCTGTCAAAGGATGAATTATTTTAGCCCTGTTCTATTGTCAGTTGAATTGGAAAATAAACGGATACATCAACATCAGAAACCTCAAATTTAGTGCAATAGTTGAACAAAAATTCGAACATATAACATAGTCAATTAGCGAAGCTCCGTTTTAGGAGATGTGGGTATAACAACCTGGGAAATTGCCAACAAAATGCCCATTTAAGACAAACAGGTTATAATTTTGGACGAAATTTAACAGTAATCTTCTTTTGTTATTACTTCCAGAATCATGACTCATTCTTTTGTTACAGATAGCTGAGTTATTCCCATAATAATTTGTCTTACATTTGCTTTCTATTCTAGTGTAAAATCACCAATTATTAACCAAGAAGAAAATGTAATCAGCTCTCCATAATCTGCTCAAATTCATTAAAGGGATTCAGAATATTTTCATATTGCAGCATGTAGTTCACAGCTGTTGCCAGATAACTATTTGAAAACATTCTAAAATTACTTCTGTCAAGTTTGACCATAGCAAATATTAAATATGAACATTGATGAGAGTAAACAGTTTCTCCCAAAGTTTTTCTTATTAATAACAACATAATCCCCCTTGGTCTACCCATACTAGATTTTTTGGTTGCTTGGACCAAAATATAATTATGTAAACTTTGCAGGAGTGCAATTTCTGTTTCAGTAAATTTAGTTATTCAAGTTTCTTCTAAACCAAGTATATTATATCCTGTTAAAATTTTGTTAAAATAAGTTGAAAAAAATCTTATTTCTTGCACCCTGCATATTCCAACAGATAACTTTACATTAGGTTTGTTATTTAATGGAATGTCCGAACAATCTAAGTCAACTATTCTACTCTGATTAACTATATCTTTAGCCAAATGAAATAACTTATTTAAATGATTTCTACAAAAAAAATGAATTCTCTAAAAAAAAACTTAGTGTCAACCAGATCATCATTATTATAGCTATATGTATATTTCTTGTTTTCATAAATTATAAAATCAGTCCTTACATCACCTTTAACCCTTTCTTTTTGCCTTTATATAAAAAGGTAAAATTTTTATTTTTCATTCTCTTGTTTTTTGAGTTAAATCAGAACACATTCGTAAGTTCTTGAAAAATTGATCATGATTCTCATTTTTATAATTATAAAAAGCTGACAATATTTGATTTTTTTTTTTTTTTTTTTTTTTTCTGGGATGGAACTTAACTCTATTATAATAATAGAAGGGTCTACCTTTCTTATAAAATATACTTTGGTTATTTCTTCATGTTTTATCTCTTTGAGTTTCAAAGAATTTCTGAACAAATTTAAGAGAGCTTCCCTGATATTCACATTATCTGTCAAGGGATAACCAAATATTATCAAGTTATGTTGGTTAGATAAAGTTAATAAATTATTTGCATTGTGCTGTTGTACTTGCAATCACCTATCAATATCTGGTAATATGAATTTTGGCATTGAATTCTTTGATATCTTGATGAAACAATTTATCTGCTTTTCTACTTTTTGTATTTCATATATATTATGTTTTAATTTCAATGCAGCTTTTTCTTGTTCACAAGTGTCTAAAATGGTTTGAATCTAATAAAATTTGTGCAAAGAAAATTAAAATTGAAAACTTAAACTGATCACTGATTTAAATTCCAATAGTTGTTCCATTATCTTACAATATAATATAATAATATTCCCTGTATTAATTTAATCATGTGATGCAGGAAAACTTCAGTTGAGCAGTCTTTGCTTTCCATACGATTAACACTTGCTTCTAATGTGGTTTTGAAATTGACCTCGTTCTCTTCCTCACAAACTTTCTCCCTTTTCTACATATCAGAGAAAGTACCAGATGGCATACAAAGCATTGTATCTATATCAGCTGACCTTGTCACTTTAACTGCATTGCTACCTCTTGTTAAAGGTGGCTGTTCTCTTATCAACAGAGAATGAGAGAGAGGACTTAGATTTTGTTCTACACTGGCTATTATCTGTAGAAACGAAAGTATTATCATTAGAAATATGTACCTGTATTTGCCACCTTAGACTCAGCATTTAACTCAAATCAGAAAGGCACACTTTAATCTGCACCAACACCAACAAGTTCATTTATATATATATATATATATAAATGACCTTACAAATAAAATTATCAAGAAGTTTTAATAAAAAAGAGACTAGTATTGTATTATTTATTTATTTTTTTCCTTTAACGTTTATTTATTTACTTTATACATTTGAATTTAAATTAATTAATCAGTACTATTTAATATTATTTAATTTATAAGATGATATTTCAGGAGAAAATATTTTGAAAAAAGATGTTCCAGTTTCTTCAGAACAAATTACATCTTATTTAAGCAAGACTTCCATGATTGGATTGTATGTATTATTTTATATATTTATAAATTTCTTTTAATAAAAATAGTTTTTCTGTTTGAGGTTTTAGTTAAATACAGTATGTAATTGACATCTAAAAATTGGGTTAATGGATGTTTATATTTTATAATTGATGTACTTTAAGGACTGTTATATTTAATATTATGATTTTAAAAATTTAGATTGCCAGAAGTTCCAAATCCTGCTCAAGTTGCAAATATCAATGTTAATTTTTCTACAAAACTTCTTCCAGAAATATCAAGTTTAATTTATAATCATGGATTTGTAAGTGCATTTTCTCCAGTTCAGATTATACATGTTGAAGAAAGACCAGGAGGTTTAGTCATTCATTGGGAAGAGGTAAGAAAAAACTTTAATTATTTAGTTAATCATCAATAATACATTAGATTAGTTTTATAAAAAAATTATATATATAAAATGTGTTTTTTTTTATTGCAGACAGATGAAGAAAACATTGAAGAAAGAACTTTTGGTTTACAATATTGCTCTGGAAATGTTAGAAAGAATCCACAGTTAGTTAATAATTATGAATTTGCTTATAAAGGCCCTGAAAAATCTTACCTGGTCAGAGATATCCAATACAGAAAACAATACACATTTAGAGTTTCCTGCTGTGTTAAGAATGGAGAATGGAAAAGATGGTCAGAACCACACATTGCAATGACTACAATTCCTAATTATGGTAATATTTTAATTTTTATTGATTTGTATTAATATTTTATGATTTACTGTAGAAACTTAAAAGAAATAATTAATTAAGTAAAAATAAACTAAGTGTGCATTAACTTTTCTAATGAGAAGTTGTCTTAAAAGGTTTTGTATTAATTGGATTATTTTAATTAAAAGATATATTAAATTTATATTCCTGTAAGAGGAATTAGAGTGCTTGATAATACCAATGATATTCTGAAAACTGAATGAAAATATCAGATGTAATTGAAAGAAAACAACATTTTCTTTTTTATCAGAATAATTAGTTATGATATTGTAAATAGGATTTATAACTTAAATGAAGTAGTTAAATGTTAATTTTGTTAAATTTATATTTCCAACTTTAATCGTATTAGAACTATGTTTTCATTCATGTAAACAGTATGTAAGGTTTATTCTATATAGTAGAGAGGTTGTGGCTGAAGTTTTCATCTCTAAAACATTTGATGTTCATATTTTAGAGATGAAAGCTTTGACCACAATCTCTCTAATAACAAAAATATAAAATTTAATATAAGAATACAAGAGTTGTTCTTAACATAAGATGATAATGAAAATTTTTTAAATATCTGTACAATCAATTATTAATTTTAAAATATTTTTCATAAAATTCTTCTAAGAGGTTGTTATTGATTGAACGTTGCCATATACAGGTGTACCCCAGGTTATGTATGTAATGCATTCCATCAAATAGTAGTAGTATCACAAATTGCCATTTTCCATACTTTTTTTTTTATTTAAAGAAAGTTTCATCTTATGAAAAGTTTTTGAGCAATGACCAATATGATTTTTCACACCCCAGCATTCCACAGAGAATGCACTTTTAAATTGTTTGATACTCTACAGCAAGGAAAGACAAGATTGATGTCTCTGTTAATATTTCTAGATATCAAAGGTGCAAAAGAAAGTAGAAATTGTTTGATGATATTCTAGATTATTCCAATAATGTTAAACTCATTTCAAATTCTGTAATTTACCTTATACCAGTTCTATGGCAGTAGCTTGAGACAAATTCCATTTTCCTGATTTACATAAAAGAACTGAATATTTATTTATTTTTACATTATCAGATGCAATCTTTCAATCCTTTTTTCAATTCTTTTATCCTCACATCCTTCCATGCAAAATCTCTGGCTATACCCATCAATTTTAGTTTGGCAACGCCTAAACATTGCACCTTTGCCCAATTGGTTAATTTAGCTATTTTATCTAGTGATTCAAAGAAATCAGTGACCTTAAGACCATCAGCATCCCCCGCAAAAGAGGGTATTAAAGGAATCATGCTCCAAGTCCGCCTAATGCAGCATTTCCTGCTGTCTCTCCTTGTGTGCATCCTTCTCCTCTAGCCTCCATCCTATTTAGATTTGATTATGATTAGTCTGATTTGTTAGAATTTTCCTGAAAAATTTGATCCTGCTCTGACATCAGTGTGTCCTGGGCTTAAAATTCTCAACTTCTGACAACAGTGTGACCAGAGGGTCGACACCTCTTTGATGCCCTATCAAGGATGACACTACCATGTCCCAATGGAAATGGAAGCCACAATGGCAAATCGGTTTGGATTAGAAAGTAGGTCACACAAGTGGCTGCGGATTGGATTCAGGATGGAGACCGTGAGATAACGAGCAGGAAGTGACTCATGCAGAGACTAGGTTAACAAAAAAACTGTTTATTTGTAAAAAAAAAAAAATATATTTTATACATTTTAAATCGTTAAACGAGTTATAATAAATCAAACTAAAATAGATCTAGATATCTCCACATTTCTCGAGAGAGAGAGAGTTTACATGAGGTTCGTGTGGCGATAAATACCTGTAGTTGAAGGATCTGGTTGTAGACTTGATGCCGGAGAGAATTCGGTCTATTCCTTAGGAAGGTTGAAGAAATGCAAAGGTTGGCATGTTAGAACAGTTCTGGATAAGATGTATTCTGGGAGTAAATTCTGGAATTATTTCGGGTTGACGACAAAGTTATTCCGATTCGGAGGCACAAATGTTTCGAGTCCGAGTTAATAGGGTAATTTATTTTAGAGCACAGATTATCGGTCGAGGAACTGGTGACGACTGCCTAAACTTGCAGTTCCTTGCTATATTGAACTGATGAAATTGAGACAGTAGGTCGGAAAGTTATGAGAAAGCGTTGCTTTTATTGCTGAGAACTTAACAAACAATTTACTTCCAGGTGTGAAAGTTGACAGTTATCATACATTTTATCATCAAGACATTATATTATGATTTAGTTATGTAAATAAATTACATAGTGCAGAGTCTCACAAATGTAAGTACAATATTGTTAATAAAACTACACCAGAAATATTCGCTCCAGTAAGTAACCTTTAAGCTAAGAAATGCTCTTGTTTCAAAAACCAATCAAGCCATCCTTTAAATCCTGTTCTTGCAATACTTCATCACAATATTCCGTTCTTTCTATTTCAGTTTATTGAAAAGACTGGCTGATTTCTTCTTATGTAAAGATAAGATTCACTTAAGACAGAACACCATCTTTGTACATCTGTCAATCACTCAAGCAATAGATATTTCATTTTTTCACTTTATTTTTGCTAATGGATGCACAAAAAAGACATGAAGCACAAATGCTCATAGACCCAGTTCAAAGCTATGGCAGCTTGATGATGGGTGTAGTTCCTAGGGAAAGAGTTTGGAGACTTTTCTTGTTGCTTAAATAAATAAATAAATTTCTAATGATATACAATGTAACTCAGGAAGTTTTTCAAGGGACCATTTTAAAAACTTCTTAAGCAGAAGTGAAAATAATATAGCTTTTCTTTCAACAATCCATTAAAATTTCAATATCCATCCACTTATCAAATTTAGCTTAATATCTGCTAGATCTTAAAATCTAACTGTTATAAATTATACAATAAAGTTTATATATTTATTTCTATAATAGAAATGACAACAAGGAAATGTTATTAGCCTCTTACTCTTTTATTAGTTATCAAACTTTGATCTATTTTTACAATTTTTATCATATTTGTATCTTAATTGACAGCAAGTGAAGATGTTTTTTAAGTTTTTACATTTAAAATTTTATGATTATTATATTTGCTTGCAGTGCAATAGTTTAAATTGCTGAATTTCTTTTGTTTAATTATAAAATGGATTAGAACAAGTAAAAACAATATAATTAATAAAATATCTTTTTAATGTTAATTGATATAACCAGAATTTTCACTGATATTTACTTACTCTGATTTAATATTATCAGTCTATTATTATTATTATTTATTAATATTATAGGCATTTCTAAAATGCCTATATTGTTATTATAGGCAACCCTAAAGTAATTACAATAAGTAGATTCTACTGTATGTAAGAATATACAATGTACAAAAAATGCTTACATAAGAAACACCATTCTGTTTTTGAATTTTTCAGTTTATTAAATTATATGAAAAATTATTTCCTATTGTTTAATTAATTAATTTGTAATATAGAGAGTGTTCCGCAACCTTTTTCTACTTGCGGCACACCCATGACTCAACACGGCATGCCAAAATGTTATTCCCCTCAAAAATGTATGATATGATACTATTAATAGAATTACGTAATGCCACTAATCTATTATTATTGTTATTAAACAGACATCAACACCTGTGAGCAAATTTCCTTTACATATAATTTCTTAGAATACATAAAAATGCATGGCTTGTAATAAAAAATAAACAAACATCATCTTATTTCATCAGTGCTGCAGCAAAGAATGAAATACAAGCATAAGAAACACAACAACTGTGATAAAAATATATAAATAAAATTTGAAATTAACAGAATATGTAAAAGTTCACGTCACACCTTTCACCATGTGACGGCACATCAGTGCGCTGCGGCACACCGGTTGCAGAACACTGATATAGAGCTATCACTACATTGGCTATGAATTATTTTTCTAAATATTTTGAATTATACATGTTGGGGGGAGTCGCTGTGGTCGTCGACGCTGCTGGTGAACTTGTGTTTGACTTTCAAAGTATAGTTGGAGTGTCTGGTGATTTTAGAGGCAGATAATGAGTATTTTGGAGTTTCAGATCATAACGAATCGATTATGTTTGAAATTGATTATATGTCTATTAATAATAGCAGGAATAGAGCCTAATCCAGGTCCCTTGCCGAGATCCCCTCCGGACTACGAAGATATGCAAAAACGGGGACGCGGTAGACCGCGGAAAGTTAATACTCGTAATATAGATAGAGGTGAACTGTTAGAATTTATAGAAGATGAACAAGGCCAATCTGGAGATTCTTCCTCGAAAGGAAAATTAGGTGTGATAAGAGATTCTAATATTCAGGATTATTTTTCATCGTCATCAGTTGTGGAAGAACACATTACTGAAGAGACGCCGTATACTATCAAAGCAGTTTATCATTTGATTCAGGAAAAGTTTACAATATTGAACTCAGACTTACAGTTAATAAAGGAAGAACTGGTCACATTGAAGAAAGAACACGTCGGGTTGAAGGAGAAATTAAATAGTGTATCTCGCAGAGTAGAGAATCTGGATAAAGAAGTCGGTAAAGGCTCGGCTTTGAAAGGTATGTTGGAATTTCAGATAGACAAGTTAATAAACGAAAAAACGAGAAATAACATTATAATTTTTAATTATCCGTTTGAGACAGAGGATCTCTCGGAAGAAATCTCCCATTTTATTGGGACTGAGCTAGGACTAGAGAATTGTGAACTGGTTAGTTTAGTTAAAATATCTAAAAATGGCAATAAATCAATAATTAAAATTACTCTTAACTCTGTCTATGATAGGAATTCTATTCTGAGAGAATTCTGGAAAGCTAAGCCGAAATTATCATTAAAATATAAGGAAAAGATAATACTCACGGCTGATCTATGTAAACGATCTAGGGTTAGAAGGCTAAAGCTAATGGCTAAAGTAGCCCATGAAAAATCAAATGGATTTAAGGTCATTGTAAGAGATGATTATTATATAAAAGAAGGGTTAGTGTATACATATGATTTAGAATTGGAAAAAGTAATCCAAGTTGATTGTTTTTTATAGAAGGGCACTATGCAGATAAGTATAATTATTCCAAAGTGACGGAAAATAATAAGGAAAAAGAGGGTGATACTAAAATTAATGATTTTGAAGCTTGTTATATGGATAAGCATGATTTGGTAGCTAATTCTTCTTGTGAACCTGGATCGAAGAATATATTTAAAAACGTACATATGAGTTTCTGGAATATCCAAGGTCTGGTTAAAAAAATGTATGATCAATCTATAAAGCAATATTTGCTGTTTCATGATATTATAGGAATTACTGAAACATGGATGACCAATATAAATAAATTAGAGAATTTGAATTTAGAGGACGAATGTTGGATGTTATATAGTGCTGCACATAAGACACAGAAGTTTGGTAGACCGGCAGGTGGATTATTATTATTAATTAAGAGATCGTTTGGACATGTAGTTCAAACTCGGATGGAGCCTTGGGCCATTTTTGTCTGGATAGAATTAAACTCTGAACTTCAAAAAACATGGAGAGCTTTAACTTTGGGTGTTATATTAACATATATTAACCCAACTTCAAATGTTAGTAAATACTTTGAAGAAGTTCAGAAAATGATTAACCAGTGGAATAATTTTATAGACTTATGGATAATGGGAGGAGACTTTAATGGCCGCATCGGAGAAAAAATAGATGTAATCTATGAAGGTGATAGATTAAATATTGCTAATTCAAGAAGTTCTAAAGATAAGATGAGTAATATTACGGGAGAATTACTATTGAGGTTTGTGCAGGAAAATAGCTGGATTATACTAAATGGCAGAATGGCAGGAGATGTTCCTGCCGAATTTACATTTGTGAGTCATATAGGCAAATCAGTCATTGACTATGTAATATGTAATGAAGAGATGATACATTACTGTAACAAAATGAAGGTGATTAATAAGGATCAATCTGACCATTTTCCAACTCAATTATCTCTATTAGGTCATAGTTATAATACATTCACTTCAAGTTCGGTTTCGCAAAAACAATTTAGATATGACAAAAGGAAAACTAAAAGATTTAACATACGGGGTATATTAGAAGATATTCCGAGTAAGGTCAATGAGATGTTATGTCAAGGAATAGATTCAAATCCGTTTGATAGTTATGAAAATTTTATTAGGCTTTTAGAGATGTGTCGAGTTAATTACTGGTCGGGGAATTTCCCATGGACTTATAAACAGTGTTGGTATGATAATAAATGCTTCTATCATAAGAAAAAGAAACAAAGAAGTCTGGTTCGATTCAGGAAAACAAATAGTGAAGTGGACTGGAAGAAATATGTTGAAAATAAAAGAATTTATAATAATCTAATTAAAGCTAAAAAGAGGAGATATTTTGCTGAATTAAATAACAATCTGATAAGAACTAAAGACTCCAAAAAATTCTGGGAAATGATCAACAAATTCCGTTATNTCCAATATTCAGGTAGGCTTAATAGTATCCTGATTTATTTTGCCAATTGTTTTTTTTTTTTTTTTAATTTAGTTGAAATTTTTCTAAAACACAACCTTTGTTTCATTGATTATGTCAATTTTATTATTTTGTTTTGCATTGATTATAATTAATTGTGAAGCAATATTTTTTATATTAATAATGCTTTTTCATTGCTATATCTTTATTTACCAGGTGATCATTATGAACTTCTATTCAATGCTTTCTAGTGAGCTATTTTGCAGTCCAAATGCAACCAAATTTGGACTGCTAAATAGTATGGTAACATTTCAGGATATGCAAAAGACATTTGGTACTAATTCATTTTTTATCAAACACTCAACTATTGCTGTGAAAACACTAAAAACATTTCTACAAAACACTCATGCTATACAGAGACCTTAGCACTTCAGGGAAAACTTGGTCAATTTGGTCCTATTCTGAAGGTGTAAACAATGACAGACTGAACAAATTTCAGATTCGTGTGATATAATGTCTTTTGAGACTGCCACATTTTCAACATGTTGATAAATCACACTTTTTAAGTATTTCCACATCAAAAATTACAGATTAAGATCCACCAAAGATGCCAAGTAGTAATATCTTGATAACAGAAATTAGTTTTGTGGTGTGAGGATTCAATTTAAACAATTTAAAAGGTAGAGGCTTGGGTATTTTGTTTTGAACATTCCAACATTACAAAATGTGTTCAAAAGATATTTTGTAATGGCAAAAACATTTCAAAAGAAAATGTCTCTATCTTTTAAATTCTTTGAATTGTTTTTCTCACAACAGCAAAATTGATTTGTTATTGAAACCTATTGAGTTAAATATTAAAATATTAATTTAATCATAATTATTAAATTTATCAAGAGATGGTGCGTAATGCCTATATCTAGGTCAAATGACTGTACTTTACATTTAATTATTAATTAGCAGCATTAATATAGCCTGACGTGATCCGGCAATCAACAATCTATTAAACATGGTGTGTGCCCTTTATCAATCAAAATGCACATTTTATAGTTTTTAAAAAACCAAAATATTCAAATTAGGCAAAAATTTCCATAGTTAGCAATTTTAGATACTTTAAAATTGTTTTAAGGACCTTCACCTTATGTTTCATGCTGCTGGAAAAAAGTTTTTGCCTAAAAATCTAGATCCTAGAGATTTCAGAGTATTCTTTGTACACATAATTTATTATAAAATATAACTTTCATTGTTTTTAAACCTAAAAATTCATTTTATACTAACATTTATGTAAGAGTTCATTATAGACGGAAGAAAATAATATTGATCTTATGGCTGTTTCATTTCTATTTTCAAACTTGTTCATTATTGTCAAGAATTTGCTATAATTAAATTCTATTTTATTTATAAATAATTCAGTATTTTATACTTCAAAATCACATATAAATTTGGATGTAAAGATTGAATTAGAAATCTGGATAGTGTAACTGGTAGCATGTCTATCTGGTTTATAGAGATCAAAGATTTGCCTTTGATTCAAATCTATAATCTCTTCATGAATTCAGATTGATCTTTTCAATTCAGATGTTTGTTTGATTAATTTTTAATTTATTTATCAGTTATACAATCAATTTCCAACAGTTTGTTTTAATACTTTCATTTATTTAAGATGATATCTTTAGGTCAAATCACTTAAATAAATTAATTTTGTTATGTTTGATTAAAGTGTATTGGAGGTATATCAGAGTTGAGAAATTTATTAAAAGTGCCATTTGTATCAATGCAATCAGAATAAAACCTTTAATTGCAAATCTTGCAAATGTTTTTACCAGATCTTTTTGAAACTTCTTCAGACATATGTTATACAAAACAAAAATTTGAAAAAAGATTGATGACATTTGAGTAAATAAATAAGATTAAGTTATTGAATTACATGTAAAGCTCATCCATGAAAATTAACAATGAGAATTACTTAATTTATATCATTATTTATGAAGGAATTTAAAAACTGCAATTATGAAGATAATAAAACAGAATGAACAATTTTCTTATAATTAATCTGCAGGAAGTAATTCTTAATCTAGTTTAAATTGTTTGTCTTGATTATATTCAGCAATGCATTATCAAGTTTTAGAATGGTATTTTCAAGACTTAACAATTTATAAGATAAATTTTCATTATATATCTAATAATAATTAATGCCATTCCATGTTGAAAAATGAATATTTTAGTATATTATTACTATATATTTTATTAATCTATATTATTTTTAATTACATTATTCGGAGACTATCCGATTTGTGAATAAGAGACTAAACTGATTATTTTTCATTTTTTAGAAGGGACATTTGCATATGTGGTGCAGTTGATTCACAATTGAATGCATATCATGTGGTTGCAGTTTGTGCCTTTTGTCAAAATTACATGAGATGATTTTTGGTGTTACTTGTTTTTCTTTTAATAATTTTAGGAAAATAATTTCTGATACTGATTCATTTTTCAAGGTATTTATTTTTATTAAAAAGATTAAATTGTTTACCATAAAACCAACATCATGAGATAATGTGGGTTTTTTTCTTTTTAGGTTTATATTGAAAATTGTTAGTAATTTTGTTAATTATGCTCTTGGGGTGTGGTTTGCAGGTTATTTAACCAGGGTTAGCTTTGGATATTTGGGAGACTATTTGGATATTAATTTGTGAATAAGAGACTAAACTGATTATTTTTCATTTTCCAGGTAAGATATAAATAATTACCAGAAACTAGGCTATTTTATTTTTTATTTTTAGGTTTAGAATAAATTTAATTTTTGTTTCACTATTGTGCTTTAGTTATCTGTTAATACAAAACAAGTATATAGAACTTATATGTTGTATGTTCTTGTATGATTTTTTTTGGTATGTTTTCTCTCCACATATGGTTGTACCAGTATGCTTGAATAAATATATAACAATATAATTTATTAAATATTCTACTGTACATACAATTAGTAAATACCTAAAATAATGCATAATCTCTGCTAAAATCAAAATCAAGCATTAAGAAATTAATAAATTTCATATGTATCATTTGTATACTTACTCCTACAGATATAATAATAATATAAATTATTAATTTAAGCTCACTCATCATAAATTAAGCTTTAAATGTTTATGAAACAAAAAAAACAAGAGTCAAGCTGCTAATCATCACTTTTATTACACTTGGAAGTATTTTGTAAATTGTCCCACCAATATACACTTTTTGTAAAACTTAACCAACCCTAAGAAAACTACAAAAGTTTTTAAAAATTCACATACATTACTCAGACAGAGTCAACCAGTGACTCCTAATGCAAATACTATATTTGATACATTCAAAAATTACTGAAAAACAAGATTGTCTGTTTTGCTGTACAAATTGCTGGTGTGAATAACAATTGACATGGATGCTTGTCTGTGACTAACAGTGGTTAAGAAATCTTTAAAAATTTTGAAAAATCGTGAGATCGTTTTTCCCTCGAGTCTACTAATAACTCACGTCCTGTTTAACCACACGTCTATGAACTCCAATTTTATTTTGGAGCATCTCAAATTTTTTTTATTAATTATAATCATAAATAATTTGACAAATTTGGACAAACACCATAAAAAATTAAGGCAGTCTGAAAAGCAGGGTTGTTTTGCAATGTATAGATATCTTTATAAAACTGTAATTATTGCTGAAATTTGAGCAGATTTTCCAAATTAATTGATCGGTAATATTTCAAATTTGTACAATTTCTGCAGGTGTTGTACTGTTAGAGCTGAAATTTTAAGTTTATCAGACAGCCCAATTTAGACAAGCGACGGATTCTAGCTAATGAGGTAACGCGATTAACAGATGAGGACAGGAATATGCAGGAACTTCACATTTCTTGGTTTCAGCTATTTGGCAGTTTTTTTTTTGCCACAATAAAAACCATAATAAAATTATACAGCAAGATAATAATATCTAAGAAGAACTTAATAGTTTTAGTCCAGGATATGATTTCAAGTTACCTGCTCGAAATCATGCTCCAAAGACAAAAATGTCATAGAACACATTTACTATCAACAGTGCCTCTACAAATCTTAACATAAATCCCCTCTCTCGGCAGTGACAAACTATACACAATACTGGTGCAGGGTGCATGTCAACTTTCACAAAACTAACTACAACTTTGACTCTTCCTGCTAAGTTTAATTTCGTATCTTTCAATTATTATTTTAAGGCACTAGATGTTCTGGAAGACAACAGATGGCATCTTCTGGAAACTGCCGGTTGTCTGTGACTGCAGACATAAAGCAAGATGACCAAAATTAAATTAATTCAATAGTTGGCACCAATTATCTCATTCGTCATTCATTCCATCTTCTAACATGGCATCTAATTGGTTGGATAAATTAGCTAACATGTTCTCTATGTCGTCTATAACATCTCCTGAAGTTGTCAAATTGGGTTTAATTCTGGAAGAAAAAAATTATTATATAATTATAAATTATTCATTCTAATTGATTTGAAATTCTTAAATATATTACATTTTAATCATTATTTTATTCATGTTAAAGACTGACAACTTAATATATCGGGCTATATTACCACTACTATTAATTAAATACTAAGTAATTTGGCACTAGTGGCATGCATTNAGGTTAATAGCGATATACTAATATACTAATTACATGGGATATAATAATATACTACACTAATAATGGATTTTTTCATACTTTTCGGTTATCCGACTTTTCAATTATCCGACCAACCCCAGTCCCCAATTGAGTCGGATAATCGAGGCTCTACTGTAATCAATTCAATTGTTTTTTTTATTTTTTATTATTTCTTCTAAGATGTTATCAAATGACATAAAATTGATAGAATTCTTCATGGTGGAATTAAATCTTATTCATTATAATTTAATGTTATCTTTTTACAGCCAAACAACTATTAGTTTGTCAATTTATTTCAAACTTCTTCAATATTTCTATTAATATAACTAGCAGTATCAATTTTGGATATATTTAGTTCCACACCTAGATTGGTTACATTTTTAGGTATCGTCTATTATACATATAAATAGCAATTAATTAATCTAAAAGTAACTATCCATTTTAAAATGCTACCTTACCACAGATTAAATACCACATGCAGCAAGAAAATTCTAAAAGAAATGTCTTTCTATTGGCTCCATTAAAATGGAAGCGGTCGCTACTAAGTGCTGTGATGTATTTTGTAAATATAAAATATTGTTAGTTTCTTGTAACTTTACAATATTGGACAGGTACTATGTCATATCTTACAAGACATTTGTGAATCCAGGCTGTGATAGTTATCTATATCTATATAAAAGCCAAACAATTGCTGGATTATATTGGGCTATATTACCACTACTATTATTAAGTACTAAGTAATTTGGCACTAGTGGCATGCATTAGGTGCCATTTCCTGCTAAATTTAATTATAATTATTAATATTTAATTTAGAAGTTTCTGGAAGAAAAGAATTGGCCCGAAGTGGGAATCAAACCTGCAACTCCCTCTTATCATGTGGTCACCTTGCCAGTTACACTATCCAGAGTTTCATCTGATCCTTGCCTCCAGAACCTAAACTCTGGGTAGTGTAATTGACAAGATGACCATATGATAAGAGGGAGTTGCAGGTTTGATTCCCACTTCGGGCCAATTCTTTTCTTCCAGAAACTTCTAAATTAAATATTAATAATTATAATTAAATTTAGCAGGAAATGGCACCTAATGCATGCCACTAGTGCCAAATTACTTAGTACTTAATAATAGTAGTGGTAATATAGCCCAATATAATCCAGCAATTGTTTGGCTTTTATATAGATATAGATAACTATCACAGCCTGGATTCACAAATGTCTTGTAAGATATGACATAGTACCTGTCCAATATTGTAAAGTTACAAGAAACTAACAATATTTTATATTTACAAAATACATCACAGCACTTAGTAGCGACCGCTTCCATTTTAATGGAGCCAATAGAAAGACATTTCTTTTAGAATTTTCTTGCTGCATGTGGTATTTAATCTGTGGTAAGGTAGCATTTTAAAATGGATAGTTACTTTTAGATTAATTAATTGCTATTTATATGTATAATAGACGATACCTAAAAATGTAACCAATCTAGGTGTGGAACTAAATATATCCAAAATTGATACTGCTAGTTATATTAATAGAAATATTGAAGAAGTTTGAAATAAATTGACAAACTAATAGTTGTTTGGCTGTAAAAAGATAACATTAAATTATAATGAATAAGATTTAATTCCACCATGAAGAATTCTATCAATTTTATGTCATTTGATAACATCTTAGAAGAAATAATAAAAAATAAAAAAAACAATTGAATTGATTACAGTAGAGCCTCGATTATCCGACTCAATTGGGGACTGGGGTTGGTCGGATAATTGAAAAGTCGGATAACCGAAAAGTATGAAAAAATCCANACACATTGTGTATCTTTGGATTAAAGTTTAATTTTTATTTCAGACTTTTATTTACATTTATGATTATTTTTACTTATAATTGTTGTTTTTTTTTCCAATAGAATGGGAATCAAATAATCCTAATTATAATTTAACTAATGATAATAAGATAGCCACAAAACTCGAATCCATTGGGAGTTCTAATCTCTACTCCAAACTATCTCTACAAAGGTGAGTTGGTACAGCTATTTAATATTTGAGTAAAGTTTTACTTATGAATAACAATTTTAAATAATCTAATTTCAATCTAATAATTTCAAAAAGTATAAAATTGAAAATTCACACATTAAAAAATTACTTATCCTGAAATGTAAGTCAAATATTTAAATTTCAGGTAATAATGCTATACCTAATTTTTTGAAATTTAAAAATTTTAAAGTTAATGTGTTCAAAAACTGAAGTTATTCTAAACATCCTGACTTTAGTTAATAAAAGTATGTAATAGGGTAGATTTTTATTAATAAAAAGTGTTTTATTAAAGCATTTAATAAGAAATATATACATATATAATTAAATACATGAATAATTATATTGAAAACATCTAATTATTATGTTACACACTTTGTGTTTTAGTAGCCAACATAGGACTTGTAAAGTTATCTAACAGAGATTGTAATCTGTTTAAATGTAGAATGACTATTTCAATTTTTCAGGTTATAAAAACTAAGAAAGAAATACAATGAGATTCCAGAGGAAAGAAAATAATAAACAAAACATCTAGTAAAAAAAAAGACGACTTGTATGATTTTCGTTACTAAGGTCAGAATGTTCAGAATGACTTCAGTTTTCAAATTTTCTCAATTTTATGTGAGAAAACTTAATATCATTTATTGCATTAATCATGGATTTATTATTGGATAAATTGACAAATTTTATATTTTTCTGTCACAAACCATTTGCTGATGATTCCTTTCTTAAAAAACCAAAAATGTAATTCACTGGAAATTTGATCTCACTGGATTTTTTGGCTTATTAGCATAACATTACAATGAATAGTTTAATATTGTCCATATCTTTATGTGCATGTTTATGTGAGTTCTCCAACTTTTCTCTTCTAGATCTTTATCCAGTCTGTGCTACAATTGCATGGATTACATATGTTTATTTCTTGATTCTATTCTTGAAAGAACTAAAGTCTCCTTCTCTTCTAATAACACAAAAGGTTTCACCCCAACCATTTCCCTTTACTCTATGACATTTCTTCTGATTATGGAAAAAATGCTGCTAACTGTCATAGTTTAGATATTGGCTCAATTGGCAATCTTCTCAAACTTCTGAAAATTTTGATACAGCTTTACCAAGATCTGGAGTCTCATCATCCTGACAAACTGTATCATATTGTTGGAAATGAGGATTTAAAACTTTTAGATTCTATTGATAACATGTGAAATCACATAATCTATGTCTGTCATTATTCCAGTTACCTGTACCACCAAAAGGAACATACAATATAATGAACTAACCATCTGTTAGTGAAAAAGTTAGTGTTTATTTAAACTTAAGACTAAAAAAATGTCATTTTAAAACATCTTTTTGAATATAGAATAAATCTCAAATGGAAATACCATTCAAAGACTTGCCAAATTTTTTAAGCAACACATTACCTTAACACTAAAAAGATCAAAAGGGTCATTTTGATTCATTTTGGTTTTTGAATGCTATTTGTATGATATTAACTTTTGTTGGGAATCTAGTCATCACCTTACCAAAGAAACCTTGCAGTGAACCTTTGTGAAAAATCATGCCTATCCTGACCATAACCTGCAGTGTCCCCATAAAATTTCAGTTATTAATTTATTAGAAATGTTTGCTTATTTCAGTTTTCCAGTTGAAAATGACAATTTTTTGAGGTCATGAAACAGTCTTTTACTATTTTAAATGATGATAAAATATTAGGCCTTTTTTTGCCTACTCTTAAGTAAATAATAACGAGCAATTATTTATTGTGATATTGTCACAATGCCAAGCTGCTATTTTTGAACATCTTTTAATTTAAAAAATTACGTGACTTCCAGTCCCAGCTGGAACTTTGTATATAATTAATTTGAGCTTCCAGCCTCTATGCTTTTCACATCCAGTCTTGATTTTCATCTAACTTCTTTCTCGAGATTAACGAAGGACAGACAGACAAATGACAGCAGGAATATATATAGGTCTAAATTTAATCCATTAGTTTATGTTGTAGGAATAAAGCTTGCTGGTACTACACATAACATAACTGTGTTTAAAAAGTTTTAACAGATTTATGATTTTAAATTTTAATTTTTTCAAGTGACTAATAAAATTAAAATAGTATTTAGGTACTTTCTTAATTTGCAGAATCAACCATTCCATCAAATTTCATATATTAGATGTAGGAGAACAAGAAGAAATTGATGAAGGTTTGGCTCTAGTAGATACATCTCAGACTAAAAAGGATGCTGCATTTTTACAACCTGGAGTGATATTTATAAATATGAAAGGTAATAATTATTATTTTACAAGCTTGTCTTTATTGTTTGAGTATTCTAATTTTTTCATTATAAATCATTATAATGATCAATTTATTGTTCTTGTGACAATAAATAATAAAATAACAGTTACACATATATACATTATTTATTAGTTGATTATGGAGAATAATATGAATCCATTATTTACAACAAAATTTAATATTTTAATAAATTTAATGTGAAATACATACAATAATTGTTTTTATTTTCAATCAATATTATTAAAAAAATGTGCATAAATTGTAAAAAAATAATCATTATGGATACATTTCTCGTTAATAGCATTAAATGAGCTTTTGACTTTTCAATGGTACATTAGTAGAAGCTTAAAGCTTAAGGACAGCATCACCATTATCATTATTAATAGACCTATTCTTCAATATCTTGTCCTTTAGCTTTGTTTTTTCTTCTATTGAAATACATGTCTTGTTCTGTAATTTTTTCCAATAAACTGCAATTTTGTCACAATTAAACACTTGCTTACATGAATAACCACGTTCTGGGTGCTTTTTGGCAACATCAGCTAAATCACTATCTCCCAGTAACTTTTAAGCACTGTAGATGCCCTTACCTCAAAATAATCAAATCAGCCATGACTATATTCAAATTCTACTTTCATCACCATTAGCCAGTGCTTTCTGTTTCAACTTAAAGAGAAATCAATCAGTCTTTTTAATAAGTATAAGCTACCTTAATGGAACACACACTTTGTATGACTATCAAGCTACTTAAGTAGTAGACTTTCCATTTTATCCATTACTGGATGTCAACTAAAGAGACAACTTTGCTACTAGCAGAACACCAATAATAGAAATAATCTTTAAAGTTATCTGTAAATAGTATGAATGGTGGATGTAGACAAGATCAATATGTGTACAATGTCTTTACTTTGTTTACTATGATCAAAATGCTTAATTATGTCCATTTTTACATAAAACTAGACTTAATGAAGGGTATTCCCTTATAAGCTTTCTTTAGGCTTTTCTGATAGCTTAGAACAGATCTTGCTAACAGACCACAAAATAAATGGAGATAAAACACAAATGCTTAGGTACAAAGCTTCAAAGCTATGATGGATTAATGCCAAGATGGGAAATGCAGTTCTTGGGGAAGGAGCTTGATGGTACCATTCTTGTTGCTAGGAGTGCATTTACCTTCACATGGCTTGCTGCAAAACAAACTCTGAACAATAATATTTTTGCCTTTTTTGCTTTTAACTTTAATAACTTTTTTGCCTTTTTTTTTATTAAAACAAAAATCCTCTTTGGATTTCTTTCAGTTAGTTAGCTAAAACAGATACTGATGTATTGGGTTGGCCAATAAGTTTATATAGTTTTTTCTGATAGATAGAGTTAGACACTGAAAAGCAATTAGTAGTTTTAACCTCAAAAACACATGATTGTTTGACAAGTGATAGTTCACTGATACTTGTCAAAAATATTCGTCAAGCTTAAATAAAGCTTGACAATTAGTTTCGTTTTGGGTGTTTGTCAATATTCAAAAGATGAGTGAATAAAATGTGCATTATTGACACATTATGCTTTATTTTAAAAAAGGCAAAACACAGTGCAAACCTGCAAAAAATGTGTTAGGTGTATGGTAAGGATGCTATGAAAAAATGTGTGCACCAGAAGTGGTTTGCAAGATTTTGTTCCAGAGATTTTTCCATTCAAGATGCACCACGATTAGGTTGCCAGTTGAGATCGACAGTAATCCATATAATGCAGAAGATTGCCATATAATGCCATATAATGCAGAAGATTGCAGTTATTCTTCAAATATCAAAACTGAGTGTAGAAAATCTTGTGTGTTAACTTGGATACGTCAGCAAGTTTGATGTTTGGGTTCCACATAAACTTAGTGAAGCCAATTGCATCACTCAGATTTTCATCTGCAATTCTCTCAAAAATCGTGAGGAAAGTGAACCATTTCTGAAGCAAATGGTGATGGGGGATGAAAAGTGAGTCAACATCAATTGCAAAAGATTTTGGGTGAAGTGCAGCAAATACCATAAATCACTTCATCCAAATAAAGTCATGCTCTTGATTTGGTGGGATTGGAAGGATGTTTTGTTTTACGATCTGCTTCTGAAAAACAACAATCAATTCTGGTGTATACTGTGGCCAGCTGGACAAATTGAACACATTAATTCAGGAGTTACGTCCAGAATTGATGAATCAAAGAGGCATAGTCTTCCACCACGATAGGTGCTCGGCCACATGTCATTGCAAATCTGGCAAAAATTAAACTCTAAAATATTGGAACTTAGCTGGGATGTCATACCTCATCCTCCACATTCACCTGACTTTGTCTCTTCCAATTAGCACTTATTTTGTTCCTTTCAAAATTCTTGAAACAAACATCGCTTTCGATGACAATGTAAAAATGAACTTGAAAGTTTTCGCAATAAAAAAAAAACCTGCAAATTTTTTAAAATGAGTATTATGAAGCACCGTGAAAGATGGCAAAAAATACTCGATAAAAACTGCGAATATACAGTATTATTGAGTAAATTTATCTTTTATTTTCGCCTAAAAAAAAAACATGGACTTCTTGGCCAACCCAATACGTCTTTTGTAAAGGCAAAGTGATGTAAATTTTCAAAAATCAGGAAATATCTATACTTTAATTATGATCACCCTGTATATTTGACATCATTAAACAAATGAAATGTAATAATTTGATTTTTCTATATATAGAATATTTTTTTTTTCAGGTAATGTATATGTTAATGGAAATGTAATGACCAATCACCTACCCACTTTGAAACGTAACTCCGTGGTTATATTTGATGTAGAACCTCTAGATTCTAACGGTAAAATAAGAGTGACCATACGCACTGAAAACCAAGAAATTACTTACGATTGGAAAGCCAAAGAAGGAAATTCAACCCATCTAGATATTTATTTTGCCATATTCTTTCGGTCTTGTGGATGGAAAATATCAGTGGAATAAACAGAAATAATCACTTGTGCCATTTTATAAAAATTTTTCTACTATAAATTTTAACAGACTAAATTAAATTTTATATAAATGTTGTACATACATATTTACTAATTAAAAAGAATGAAAACAATTATAAATTTTTATATATTCTAAACAATAAATTGTTGAATATGCTTTTGTTGTGTTTTTGTATTTTCTCCAGATAAAAAGTTAGTTGTGAAACTGAGCAATATCAAATTACAAAAGTTCAAATAATTCCTTTATTTTCTACCTTTTTGATAAATTAAAAATTTATTATTACTAATTTATACATAATAGTGAAAAACTTTATACAGGAGAAATGTGATAAAGGAATATTTAAAGGAATAAATATAACATATTTATATTTAGAAATGTTTTACAGAATTCTTTTTGAAGTGCTAATTTGAAACTTTTTAAAGTTTCTACAAGTAATATCCAATATTCAGGTAGGCTTAATAGTATCCTGATTTATTTTGCCAATTGTTTTTTTTTTTTTTTTTAATTTAGTTGAAATTTTTCTAAAACACAACCTTTGTTTCATTGATTATGTCAATTTTATTATTTTGTTTTGCATTGATTATAATTAATTGTGAAGCAATATTTTTTATATTAATAATGCTTTTTCATTGCTATATCTTTATTTACCAGGTGATCATTATGAACTTCTATTCAATGCTTTCTAGTGAGCTATTTTGCAGTCCAAATGCAACCAAATTTGGACTGCTAAATAGTATGGTAACATTTCAGGATATGCAAAAGACATTTGGTACTAATTCATTTTTTATCAAACACTCAACTATTGCTGTGAAAACACTAAAAACATTTCTACAAAACACTCATGCTATACAGAGACCTTAGCACTTCAGGGAAAACTTGGTCAATTTGGTCCCTATTCTGAAGGTGTAAACAATGACAGACTGAACAAATTTCAGATTCGTGTGATATAATGTCTTTTGAGACTGCCACATTTTCAACATGTTGATAAATCACACTTTTTAAGTATTTCCACATCAAAAATTACAGATTAAGATCCACCAAAGATGCCAAGTAGTAATATCTTGATAACAGAAATTAGTTTTGTGGTGTGAGGATTCAATTTAAACAATTTAAAAGGTAGAGGCTTGGGTATTTTGTTTTGAACATTCCAACATTACAAAATGTGTTCAAAAGATATTTTGTAATGGCAAAAACATTTCAAAAGAAAATGTCTCTATCTTTTAAATTCTTTGAATTGTTTTTCTCACAACAGCAAAATTGATTTGTTATTGAAACCTATTGAGTTAAATATTAAAATATTAATTTAATCATAATTATTAAATTTATCAAGAGATGGTGCGTAATGCCTATATCTAGGTCAAATGACTGTACTTTACATTTAATTATTAATTAGCAGCATTAATATAGCCTGACGTGATCCGGCAATCAACAATCTATTAAACATGGTGTGTGCCCTTTATCAATCAAAATGCACATTTTATAGTTTTTAAAAAACCAAAATATTCAAATTAGGCAAAAATTTCCATAGTTAGCAATTTTAGATACTTTAAAATTGTTTTAAGGACCTTCACCTTATGTTTCATGCTGCTGGAAAAAAGTTTTTGCCTAAAAATCTAGATCCTAGAGATTTCAGAGTATTCTTTGTACACATAATTTATTATAAAATATAACTTTCATTGTTTTTAAACCTAAAAATTCATTTTATACTAACATTTATGTAAGAGTTCATTATAGACGGAAGAAAATAATATTGATCTTATGGCTGTTTCATTTCTATTTTCAAACTTGTTCATTATTGTCAAGAATTTGCTATAATTAAATTCTATTTTATTTATAAATAATTCAGTATTTTATACTTCAAAATCACATATAAATTTGGATGTAAAGATTGAATTAGAAATCTGGATAGTGTAACTGGTAGCATGTCTATCTGGTTTATAGAGATCAAAGATTTGCCTTTGATTCAAATCTATAATCTCTTCATGAATTCAGATTGATCTTTTCAATTCAGATGTTTGTTTGATTAATTTTTAATTTATTTATCAGTTATACAATCAATTTCCAACAGTTTGTTTTAATACTTTCATTTATTTAAGATGATATCTTTAGGTCAAATCACTTAAATAAATTAATTTTGTTATGTTTGATTAAAGTGTATTGGAGGTATATCAGAGTTGAGAAATTTATTAAAAGTGCCATTTGTATCAATGCAATCAGAATAAAACCTTTAATTGCAAATCTTGCAAATGTTTTTACCAGATCTTTTTGAAACTTCTTCAGACATATGTTATACAAAACAAAAATTTGAAAAAAGATTGATGACATTTGAGTAAATAAATAAGATTAAGTTATTGAATTACATGTAAAGCTCATCCATGAAAATTAACAATGAGAATTACTTAATTTATATCATTATTTATGAAGGAATTTAAAAACTGCAATTATGAAGATAATAAAACAGAATGAACAATTTTCTTATAATTAATCTGCAGGAAGTAATTCTTAATCTAGTTTAAATTGTTTGTCTTGATTATATTCAGCAATGCATTATCAAGTTTTAGAATGGTATTTTCAAGACTTAACAATTTATAAGATAAATTTTCATTATATATCTAATAATAATTAATGCCATTCCATGTTGAAAAATGAATATTTTAGTATATTATTACTATATATTTTATTAATCTATATTATTTTTAATTACATTATTCGGAGACTATCCGATTTGTGAATAAGAGACTAAACTGATTATTTTTCATTTTTTAGAAGGGACATTTGCATATGTGGTGCAGTTGATTCACAATTGAATGCATATCATGTGGTTGCAGTTTGTGCCTTTTGTCAAAATTACATGAGATGATTTTTGGTGTTACTTGTTTTTCTTTTAATAATTTTAGGAAAATAATTTCTGATACTGATTCATTTTTCAAGGTATTTATTTTTATTAAAAAGATTAAATTGTTTACCATAAAACCAACATCATGAGATAATGTGGGTTTTTTTCTTTTTAGGTTTATATTGAAAATTGTTAGTAATTTTGTTAATTATGCTCTTGGGGTGTGGTTTGCAGGTTATTTAACCAGGGTTAGCTTTGGATATTTGGGAGACTATTTGGATATTAATTTGTGAATAAGAGACTAAACTGATTATTTTTCATTTTCCAGGTAAGATATAAATAATTACCAGAAACTAGGCTATTTTATTTTTTATTTTTAGGTTTAGAATAAATTTAATTTTTGTTTCACTATTGTGCTTTAGTTATCTGTTAATACAAAACAAGTATATAGAACTTATATGTTGTATGTTCTTGTATGATTTTTTTTGGTATGTTTTCTCTCCACATATGGTTGTACCAGTATGCTTGAATAAATATATAACAATATAATTTATTAAATATTCTACTGTACATACAATTAGTAAATACCTAAAATAATGCATAATCTCTGCTAAAATCAAAATCAAGCATTAAGAAATTAATAAATTTCATATGTATCATTTGTATACTTACTCCTACAGATATAATAATAATATAAATTATTAATTTAAGCTCACTCATCATAAATTAAGCTTTAAATGTTTATGAAACAAAAAAAACAAGAGTCAAGCTGCTAATCATCACTTTTATTACACTTGGAAGTATTTTGTAAATTGTCCCACCAATATACACTTTTTGTAAAACTTAACCAACCCTAAGAAAACTACAAAAGTTTTTAAAAATTCACATACATTACTCAGACAGAGTCAACCAGTGACTCCTAATGCAAATACTATATTTGATACATTCAAAAATTACTGAAAAACAAGATTGTCTGTTTTGCTGTACAAATTGCTGGTGTGAATAACAATTGACATGGATGCTTGTCTGTGACTAACAGTGGTTAAGAAATCTTTAAAAATTTTGAAAAATCGTGAGATCGTTTTTCCCTCGAGTCTACTAATAACTCACGTCCTGTTTAACCACACGTCTATGAACTCCAATTTTATTTTGGAGCATCTCAAATTTTTTTTATTAATTATAATCATAAATAATTTGACAAATTTGGACAAACACCATAAAAAATTAAGGCAGTCTGAAAAGCAGGGTTGTTTTGCAATGTATAGATATCTTTATAAAACTGTAATTATTGCTGAAATTTGAGCAGATTTTCCAAATTAATTGATCGGTAATATTTCAAATTTGTACAATTTCTGCAGGTGTTGTACTGTTAGAGCTGAAATTTTAAGTTTATCAGACAGCCCAATTTAGACAAGCGACGGATTCTAGCTAATGAGGTAACGCGATTAACAGATGAGGACAGGAATATGCAGGAACTTCACATTTCTTGGTTTCAGCTATTTGGCAGTTTTTTTTTTTGCCACAATAAAAACCATAATAAAATTATACAGCAAGATAATAATATCTAAGAAGAACTTAATAGTTTTAGTCCAGGATATGATTTCAAGTTACCTGCTCGAAATCATGCTCCAAAGACAAAAATGTCATAGAACACATTTACTATCAACAGTGCCTCTACAAATCTTAACATAAATCCCCTCTCTCGGCAGTGACAAACTATACACAATACTGGTGCAGGGTGCATGTCAACTTTCACAAAACTAACTACAACTTTGACTCTTCCTGCTAAGTTTAATTTCGTATCTTTCAATTATTATTTTAAGGCACTAGATGTTCTGGAAGACAACAGATGGCATCTTCTGGAAACTGCCGGTTGTCTGTGACTGCAGACATAAAGCAAGATGACCAAAATTAAATTAATTCAATAGTTGGCACCAATTATCTCATTCGTCATTCATTCCATCTTCTAACATGGCATCTAATTGGTTGGATAAATTAGCTAACATGTTCTCTATGTCGTCTATAACATCTCCTGAAGTTGTCAAATTGGGTTTAATTCTGGAAGAAAAAAATTATTATATAATTATAAATTATTCATTCTAACTGATTTGAAATTCTTAAATATATTACATTTTAATCATTATTTTATTCATGTTAAAGACTGACAACTTAATATATCGGGCTATATTACCGCTACTATTAATTAAATACTAAGTAATTTGGCACTAGTGGCATGCATTAGGTGCCATCTGCTAAATTTAATTATAATTATTAATTATTAATATTTAATTTAGAAGTTTCTGGAAGAAAAGAATTGGCCCGAAGTGGGAATCAAACCTGCAACTCCCTCTTATCATGTGGTCACCTTGCCAGTTACACTATCCAGAGTTTCATCTGATCCTTGCCTCCAGAACCTAAACTCTGGGTAGTGTAATTGACAAGATGACCATATGATAAGAGGGAGTTGCAGGTTTGATTCCCACTTCGGGCCAATTCTTTTCTTCCAGAAACTTCTAAATTAAATATTAATAATTATAATTAAATTTAGCAGGAAATGGCACCTAATGCATGCCACTAGTGCCAAATTACTTAGTACTTAATAATAGTAGTGGTAATATAGCCCAATATAATCCAGCAATTGTTTGGCTTTTATATAGATATAGATAACTATCACAGCCTGGATTCACAAATGTCTTGTAAGATATGACATAGTACCTGTCCAATATTGTAAAGTTACAAGAAACTAACAATATTTTATATTTACAAAATACATCACAGCACTTAGTAGCGACCGCTTCCATTTTAATGGAGCCAATAGAAAGACATTTCTTTTAGAATTTTCTTGCTGCATGTGGTATTTAATCTGTGGTAAGGTAGCATTTTAAAATGGATAGTTACTTTTAGATTAATTAATTGCTATTTATATGTATAATAGACGATACCTAAAAATGTAACCAATCTAGGTGTGGAACTAAATATATCCAAAATTGATACTGCTAGTTATATTAATAGAAATATTGAAGAAGTTTGAAATAAATTGACAAACTAATAGTTGTTTGGCTGTAAAAAGATAACATTAAATTATAATGAATAAGATTTAATTCCACCATGAAGAATTCTATCAATTTTATGTCATTTGATAACATCTTAGAAGAAATAATAAAAAATAAAAAAAACAATTGAATTGATTACAGTAGAGCCTCGATTATCCGACTCAATTGGGGACTGGGGTTGGTCGGATAATTGAAAAGTCGGATAACCGAAAAGTATGAAAAAATCCATTATTAGTGTAGTATATTATTATATCCCATGTAATTAGTATATTAATATATCGCTATTAATCTACTTCGCGTTGAATTTTCATTGATGTTAAGCCTAACAAAAATTTTTTAAAATAATAATCGTCGCTATTGTATCGTTAAAAATTAGAAAATTAAGCTTCGTTTAAATACTGGTGTGAGGGTCAGGATTTAAGAAGGCCGAGATTCGAATAGTTATATTCATTTTGTTTATTCATTTACCGTTTTGTTTCAAAACCAAACTGATTTTTTTAAAAGTTGGGGTTAACTCCAAATGAGAAAAACAACCGACAAATTTTCTCATAAAAATCGCTTATAAAATTCTGTTCCCACGGAGATACTTCCTTGTAGGGGATGAGTTAACTGTTGTGTCATAAGTTTGTCACTTTGCCCACCATTGCTCAAAGAAGATCATCACCTGTGACGTACATGGGGAAATCTCAAAAACAGAGCCCCCATATAAAAGGCGAGTGCGATGACGACACAGGGGGGAAGTTATTTTTATATACTGTGTGTGTGTGTGTGTGTGTGTGTGTGTGGATTACCTGCCTCTCGTCGCTACCATCAATAGACTTTACAGTTCTGACTTTGATTACGACTTGAACTTGGATTTTGAACTTTGGACTATATTACGAACCCAGGAGAACAAGAACCTACATCCACGTTATAACTAGAGGTATTTATTCTACTCGCGATGATATGTAAGCTCGCTCTCGAATATTCCAAACTTGCAGTTAGGGTCGCGACTAATTTATATTTTGCCTGCTATTTTATGAACTATACGGATTGAAACCCCTAGAGGGATTTGTATCCTCGACTCTTCCAATAATTAACTATGTAAAAATGTATACTAATAAACGGGTATTTTGTTAACGAACTTGGATTGGTGTGCGTTTCTTCCGGCATTATCACCTCCATACTGAACCCGAAGTCCTCGACAAGATTGCTCGTGATAATTCCCCATGAAATTGACCACGTATCTATCCGCGATAAATTGATAGATTGGTGTCAGATCCTGACGTGAAATAAGGATCTAGCGATCCTTAACGTTAAAACCCTTCCGCTCAAAAGAATCCATCCTTTAGACAAGCGAGACCAGCCCTCAAGGTCTTGAGTCGAGTAAGAGGTAGGAGAGTCAAGAACTCGTAAACATCCTACCCCGATTAGTCTCACACTGGCTCCCTTTCATGGTCGAATGAGTGTTGCCAGCTAAAACACGTAAAAATAATATTAAAGTAGCCAAGACGTAGCCAAATATTGTAGCGCCACATCACTAGCGGTCATTTGAAATTTGCCGACTAGGACGGTCGGTTAATCGGGGGTCGGATAATCGAGGCTCTACTGTATTATTATTTATCGATAAAATCAAATACTCAACCACCAGTACCTAGACTTATGAGACTTTTTACAATATTGTAGCTTACGATGTGCTTTGTGAATACCAGATTTTTTTGCATCTGGCAACTTACGATACAAGGTGTTTGGATGTTTATATTACATGTTTTCATTTAATAATGAAATTTTTTGAGAAAAAATTAAAAAACTAAATTACAAAACTGACACATGATGCAGTGAAAATAATCACTTCCATGCTTCTGTTCAGAGCTTATATCTGTATGTTTATTCAATGGAAAAAATATCATGTACAGTACACTAATCCCCCACATGTTTGTGAATAATTTGGACTGAGTCAGGGGCAGTCCTAGGTGGTGCGAATGGTGCAACCGCACTGGGCGTTGTCATAGTGAAGGCGCTGAAAATGCAATGATAGATCGTCTGCGAAAAAAATAAAACTCGATCACCTTATTACTACTTAACCCTACCCACCAATATATGTTTTATTTATTTTCTTAATTTGTTTCAATTTTAAATTCATTTACAATGTAAATTTGTCTTTTGCGTGATGTGAGTGTTGTCTGTGCCATAGCAGTTTAAATAAATATTGTTATAAATATTGCCTTGTGAAAGAATATTGTTTTTTTCACTGTTATTGTTCCTCATCCATACTAGTACTATGCTATAGATTTTACACAAGAGTGAGCTGGGTTGTGAGAATAAAAAACAAAATCCTGAAACGTGTGCTATATCTCCATAACCTAAAATTAAGAGGCCAGATGGCCGAGCGGTCAAGGTGGCAGCCTGCCGCTCTGGGGGACCCAGGATCGAATCCAGACAGGTCAAGGAATCCCCAGGAATTTTTCGGAGGATGGTCCGTTTGGATATGTCGGGCCCCGTCTCTCATCACCCGGTCACCACCCCCATTGTGAGCCTGGTCGAACCCATAATGGGCTTGCTATAAGAGGCCCTCTTAGTGCCCACAGGGTGAAAAGAGTAAAAAAAAAAACCTAAAATTAAGAGATTACATCGATTACATAGTGGGAAGGGAAACAAACATCAACAGCTTGTGATATGTCTGAATTAACAAGGGTCAAGTTAATTTTCCATTTACTGTCATTATCGTTTCTCGTCCATAGTATTACTATACTAATAATGTGAAAAATGTACGTTATCAGTTTAGTCTCTACAGGGGGAGCGCCATAATGAGATCTCGCACCACCTGAAAACCTGGCTAGGGCCACCACTGGACTGAGTAACTCTTCACGAACATTGAATGCTTGAACGTGAGTTTTATTTGTAATTTGTTCCAAGATTTTCTAAACTGTGGCTTGTGAGCCACAAGCAACTTCCATATACCTATACAATTTCTTTTTATAAACTTGATTCATATCACTTAAAAAATATTATACTGTATATGTGCAAGTTTTCTGACTATTACAATCTCTGTGTATATTACACTATATACAGTGTAACTCTCAACTTAGCTTTTAGTTGCCTGTTTGAAGTTTAGGGTAAATTCATAAAGTTGAGGGAATTTATGACTGATTGACTGCTGGTACTTAAATGACTGTTTACCTAAAGTTAGAGTGATAGTTATCACTGTTCTATAGTAAATATCAGGAGTTTCTCTGGAAAATTTAAGAATATCACCACAATTTTGCTTATAAGGTAATTGGTGCATAAATTTCAAAAATCCAGCAAACAAAATAATTTATTAATTAATGAATATTTTTGACCATTTTTGATGATTATCCTCTAGTTTATTTCTATGTTTGAATATAATGTAAACTAGAATCTGTAATGTAATCTGCGATGTCCTGAGGACGACCATTGAAAATGATAAAAAATGTTCATTAATTAATAAATATTTTTGTTTGCAGGATTTTTTGGTTATCTGAGGTGTTTATTTTGATATTTGTATCAAGTTTGAAAAGAACTATAATATTTTGTACAAATATCGTTATACTGGCCAAATCTTACAGGAAGATAGTAATTTGAATTTGTCATACAACACACACACACACACACACACACACATATCATCCTTGATGCTCTTGTTCTTGTCCAATGACATTGTATTCTATCTCTGTTTAAATTTCTAGATCCCTGTTCATATATAATGTAAACCCAAGGATGACCATTGAAATCTGATATATGTATACTTTCAAAAATCAATTATTTTATTAAAGTAAAAATCTTTCAAGTTGAAGTTTCATATAAAAATTCCATAAAATAATCATGTCATGTATCTTATTTTTAATTTGTATCATTTGAAAATTCACTTACTGTTTCATATCTTTTTCAGCACTATAGCCATCTTGCCCTTTACCTAGCATCTTTCCTGTTGAATTTCCTAAAATTACAATAGAAAAAAATTACTGAATGATCATTTAATAACATTTTCTTTTTATATATATCAGAATTAAAATTAACTTTCTTTAAATTTATGTCATCTTAAGTATGAGTAATAAAATTTAAATACTTCAGATGCTTTAGAATTTTGATAAATCAATAAACACACTATGCTTTAATACATTTATATTTTGATGAGTGAATTTTATAATATAATATTAGATATTCACGTAGAGTTGGCAATGTACAGGCAAATGTACACACTTTAGAAATATACATTTTCATTAATTAAAAGCAACCATGTTTTATTTTGTTACATGGTTGCTTCATTTCATTTATTTGTTACATAATTGCTTTTTTCAGTTTTGTATTTTTCATGAATGAGAAATATAAATGTTATGCACTAATCTCTACATTAGACAATACATAATAATCAAAATAACTTTTAACCTTAATGAATGGTTTTAAACTGAATAAATATTGCTTCCAAAAAACAAAAAAAAAGCTGGATATTCCATAAAACAGTATTGAGACAAAGAACACCTAAATAGTCCTCTTTCTACACACAATGCAAAGATGTGTCCAAAGATTAAAGTATAGTTTTCTGATTGAAAAAAATGCCATTCCTAATGCAGCCTAATCTAATGACTTCATCAGATGAAAAGTGGACCATTTGTAATTGAGTGGGTATATTATGGAGCAATGAATCCACATTTAAACTTTCTTTGGGGGAAAACTGGTCCCAGAATCATTGCATAAAAGACAAGACAAACAATCTGAAGTGCTTCATCTGCAACTCAAAAACCATCTTCTGTTAGTATGTGGGATTGTGTTATCATCTAGAATAGGCAGCTTATATTTCTATAAAAATCATCATCACAGATCCAAGGCACATTAAAATTTTGGAACATTTGCAACCATCACAATGAAAACAGTTTGGTAATTGTCAATAGCAATTTCAACAAGACAATGTTAGTCAAGTCCCACATGGTGAAGCTGATGACCCAATGGTTCCAGGCCAATGGATTAAATTACTCTTATAGGCTGCTAGAGGGTTCTGATCTTTGTACCATCAATAATATCTGGTGTTATTTGAAGCACCAACTTCAGAAATAGTGTTTAGCAATGACAGAGTCCCTTAAGGAATATTTGAGGCAGAAATGGGACAAAATCCCTCCTACCATTACCAAACAATATGTTGATATGATGTCCAAAAGAACTGCAAAAAATTATTAAGTTCAGACAATGCAACTTAATATGAAATAACTGCATGTACTGAAAGTTTTGTCAGATGCCAGGACACCTACTAAAGGTTTTATTTTTCCCATTCCCAGTTTTATAAGCTGTAAAGAACATTCAGATACAATAAACAATTATTATTTCAAGTCATATCCTGCCATTTATATTTTTTTAGTTTATACAAAACATTTTGATGTTGCCTTTGTATAATGTTTTTCTGTTATGTTCAATAAATACTATAATGATAAATGTTTTTACATCAAAAAGTTATCAAGTATTTATATTTTTGGAAACAAGAAAATAAAGTATAACTTTAGAAAACAATATAAAATCTGATATATCACAATATATTTTTATGATATAATTAACATTAACATATAAAGAAAGATCAAATGTCACAAATTTTTTCATAATTTGTTTCAATACAGAATTTAATTGAACTGAAAATGATTGGATTCAATGTAACTATAATAAATCTATCAAAAACTCAATCGGCAAAATTTACTACACCGGGTTATAGTAAATACAAAATCAACGTACCACGAACCTGTTTCCGGTGTGCTTCTCTGTAAAACAAAGTGTTACAAACGTTTTCGAACTTGTAAGTTCTTCTTCAGGTAACATCTAAGCGAATGCCATTCAAATTCTCTGTAACACTTTGTTTTACAGAGAAGCATACCGGAAACAGGTTCGTGGTACGTTGATTTTGTATTTACTATAACCCGGTGTAGTAAATTTTGCCGATTGGATTAATTAGCGATGCCGGCTAATAATTACCACCGAACGCTTGTATGCCTAACTAAGGCAAGAGCTAGATACGACTTTCTGAGGGAATGCAAGAAAGAGGAAATACTACCTATGTCGTTCTTTCGAATTCGACTTCCGCCAGGTAGCGAACCATTACTTGCTAAAGTGCAAAATATGTGCTTGAATTGTGCAATCCGTGCAACAAGGAAACAAATTTACACCAATATCGCAAAACTGATCAAGATAGAAAACGCAATTTTTGGTCAAAGCCCTGACTTCTTGACGCAAGAGAATGCTCGTCTTATAGCTATACAAGAAAGACTAACGAACACCTTGAAGAAGCGCTATCAACAGAAACTGAAATGGATCAGACGGAAGCAAATTTCCCATATTAACCCACAACCATCATTCTCGTACCTCGTGTGGGATGACTTGAAGATACCGAATTTCGTTGAGAAAGTGCTGAGCTTAGGACCGAAGTTTGCACCCTACCTGTCCACAGAAGATTTAAATCCTATCCCGGAATTGGAATCTCTAATAACAGGCCTACCGGATAAAGTAAAGGAATACTACAGATGGAAGGCCACGCACAAACTTAAAAATTCCTTCCAGCCACAAGATATGAAACAAGTGATAGCTAATTTGGGACGCACAAGAAGATGGATGCATCGTAATAAAGTCACATTGGTCAGAGCGGACAAAAGCCAATCCATCGTTCTCATGAAACGGGATACATATAATCGACTACTAGAGGAGCATATAGCCACCACACAATGCACCATTGCCAGTAATAACGTCATTGACGGCTTGCAGGCGAGAGTTAAACGCTTTTCCAATACGAAGCTAGCCAAACGCCTGGAATTTAGGAATATCATGATAGACTCCCCGGATACGCCCAGAATATTCGCCTTTGCTAAAGTCCACAAACCCGGACAACAGCTAAGACCAATCATTGATAAGGCCAGGGCACCAACCATTCAACTAGAGAAATTAATGCATAAGTTACTCTCGCCTAAGCTGGAAGGATATCCTTATGCTCTGACACACCCTTCAGACCTAATATCACTCCTCAAGGAATTATCAGCGCCTCCTACCTTCATAACAGTCTTGGACTTTAAATCCCTCTACCCGTCTATTAAGCTCCCGGCAGTATTTTGCGCCATCAGAGACCTCCTTTTCAACATCGTTAATGATAACAACTTACACCAACAGATACTAGAATTGGCGCATCTTATATGTTATAACTCCTCCTTCCAATTCAATGGGATCACGTATGGCCAAGGAAGGGGCGTCCCGATGGGTAGCCCCATCGCAGGGGACCTATGCGAGATAGTGGTCAGACAAGTAGAAGATAAGGTCATCCCTCAATACGCACCTAACATCTTACTATATAAAAGATACGTAGATGATATTCTCATCCTATGGAGGCTAAAGCCTGATGTTTCAAAGTTCGTGGATTTGTTCAATGATAATCCGTACGGCCTGACCTTAGAGTTAGATCAAGCTCATGCATCTGAAGCGCATTTCCTCGACATCAACATCAAGTTCGAACAAACAGTAGCCCGCACGGAAGTATACAGAAAACCAGGGGCTGAACATCTATACATTCCAATAGGATCGTGCGATCCACCTCACTATAAAATGGCAGCCTTCAATGCCTTAATTAAGAGGGCTTACTCACACTCGTCTGATCGGATATCCCTATATGCCGAACTAAGGCGTATTGAACAAATAGCCAACGAACATGGTTATCCCAAGATCGTACGTAAATTAATCCGCAAATGGCGCGGACGAGAAGTAGCACTTAACCAGGCACCCAATGAAGTTCCATCTAGTATGATCCCGGTTACATACAATCCGTACCTGAAATCACTTTACAACACAATAGAGAAGGAAAAGAATGTTTGCATCGTGTGTAGAAGATGCGTGACAATTTTTGATATTTTACGGAACAGGAAAGATACTCCCAACAAAGAAGGACTCCCAGGGGTATATACCATCCCAATTATAGACCATAGATGGAACAGAAGCCTGATCTACGTAGGATCCACTAAGCGCTCATTAGAGGTGAGAATAAAAGAACACGTGGCTGATATTATGCATGCAAGGCAAACCACCGCTCTGGCCGTCTATGCCTCGGGTACGGAAATAGAGCCTTTATTCAGCCAGGCCAGGGTAATCCACACCACTAAATACGCACACCACCTTAGATGGCTAGAAGCCCTGCACATATGTATGGCTACACTAAAAGACGACAATTGTATTAACAACAAAGACGAAATTAACGTCATGGCATGACGGCTGTCAACGGCATGGCAGGTGCTGGTAGACAAGAACTTGCGATAATTTACAACAGCAAAAGGGCGCATGCGTCAATGACGCCATCGATACGTGCGATACAGTTCTTAATGATGTTCTTTTTTGTTGAATTTAAATTTGAATGGCATTCGCTTAGATGTTACCTGAAGAAGAACTTACAAGTTCGAAAACGTTTGTAACACTTTGTTTTACAGAGAAGCACACCGGAAACAGGTTCGTGGTACGTTGATTTTGTATTTATCAAAAATTCATTCTAATTATTTGAAATAAAAACAAGATTTTATATATTATTTATGAGTTTATAAAGTATTTTCAAAGAAGACTAGAAAAGAGTTTGATGGTGTATTAGAAATCGTAATAAGCATGTAAAAATTTTTGTTTAATGTTTTAATACAAATGTGTGATTCATGTAAAATCACAGCAATTTTATAAACTTAATATTTTGTGAAATCATGTTTTATATGACTGATTACTTTGCATGTAAATATTAAAATACTTCACATGTTAATTTTATTATTATCATTTCAATTAAGAAAATTTCTAGATAATAATTGAAATGTCAATTCTTTAAGAAAAAATTTTTTCTTATAATTCACTCTACACATTGAATATCTAGTTTAATCTCATAAAATAAAATGAACAAATTACATTATATTTAGATCTGATTCAAATCAATATATTCCTTACATAATTTCTAGAAATAATTAAATATATTAAAAGAAAATTGTAATTTCATCTGTAAAAAATTTTATTTCAAATGATTATTGTATATAGCTATCATAGAAAGTTCAAAGTTTCTAATATATTCTCTACATCTAGAGAATATATTAGAAACTAATATAAGTAAATAATCAAAGTATTTAAAATATTTCTAATTTCATTGAAGTAAAAATTATTTTTAATAATTTCCAAGTGCTGAAATAATTTGAATTATTCTAGATGTTAATTAATGAAAATAACATCCAATTTTCCTTTGCTGGATAAACTATGATTCAACTGACAGATATTAAGAATGAATCGAGGGGCTGAGTGAAAACTGGCATATCCCACATTCAAGAAAAAGGAGGATTTGTATTTCAATAACCAGCATTTTAATGTGCAGCACTTTATTAATGTGGATGTATAACCTGTATGGCATACAGGTGAACTGTAAAAGTTTCTTAGAAGATGGACTGATACTAACAAATTTGGATTTGTGCATTAACTCTTTTTTGTAGTTTTGTGGGATATGCCTTTTTTCCACTGTCCTTCAATTAAATTATTTATATTTCACTTATATATAATAATATAATGTAAATTATTTTTAGAGTTAAGTGAAACATCTAAAAGTCAAAGATGAAATAAGATGGGCTGAATGTAATTACTGCTAAATATACATCAAACAAAACCTTTAACATCCAGTTAATAATTTTAATGTAAAATTCAACAAACGTTTTTGATCTTACACAAGATCTGCATCAGGTCAACAATATTCTAAATTTGAATGTGCAGAACCAATTTCAAATTTTTAAATAATTGGAACAATGGAACAAAAATACAAAGATGTAAAATATAAAATCATATACATGAAGATTCAGTGGCATTCTTAAGATGTGTAAAGTTAAAACAGTTTGCTGAATTTTACATTAAATTTATTTGCTGGATGGTAAAGGATTTGTTTGATGTAGTGTACTTAGTCATAGATCTAATTTCAAGAAGATAATTTTGTAATTATTGTACTTATGAAGTAGTAATTATCTTTTTTTAATAAATTAAAAAAAGACATTTTGTAAATTTAAGCTTTATTCTAAGGTATAAAATCAGATGTTGATATAAGTTTTATCTATTTGATAATTATCAAATTAGAAGAATTTTATAAAATATTTTAAGTGTAAATAATGAGTTTTCAATAACCTATTTAAGATAATACAATTTATTACTATTTTGCATTATTCTAAAGCATCATAACCTCTTATTGAAGAATACAGAGCCATTTATGCAACAAAATTGTATTTCTCAATACACACTGTGAATTACAATCAAATGATGATAGTTTCTTTTTTTTTCACTAAAACTAAAAACTAACATCAACTAAAAATTGAATTTTGAACGAAAAATTGAAATTTACAATGAAGATTGCCTTATGTTGTGTGTATGAACTATATAGTGTTCAAAAACGACAAAAATAATCACCGACATGGTTTAAAGAAAGTAAAATGATCACAGTTTATTAATAATTAAAAGGAATAAAAAATTGGTTTTTATATTAAAATTGTGTGTTTAAAACTAATTTTAAACTCTGTATGAGGTGAATCTAACTTATTTTCATTATATAAAAAAACAATAATGATGTTTTTTTTTAATTTTAGGGATGTTGACTATCTTTAAATATACACCAGAAATTTAAAATAGAAACTATTAGAATGAGGGACTGTACTTTCAATGTTCTACATACAAACTAAGTGAACATGTTGCAAATTTTCTGTAACTATTTTACATTTTGTTGTTGTTCTATTTTAAGTTTCTCAAATTCAGTTTTATACATGAAAATATTTTTGAGTTTATAGAATTTAGAAATCTAAAAGAAGTGTAAACTGAATATTTAAGTTTATGATTTCCTCTTTAACAAATGAAAATAAACATTTCAAACAGTGTTCACTAGCTAAATTTTTATAACTTTTTAATTAATTATCTGAAAAAGTAATTAAACTTTTTTATTGTTTATGAAAAAATTTATAAAATGTATTGTCTGTTCAGTTTGCAATGACTTTTTAAATTATGAAAAAATATTCAAGAATTATTTTTCATTAAAAGGAGTGAGTATTAATTAATATTTTTTGTCATCTAGGATTTAAATAAGGATATTATACAGGGTGAGTGGAAAGTAACTAGGCATTGTGAAATTTTGCTGTAATTTTTGTAATAATAATGCAATCATAATAAAATTTGTGTATGTATATATAGTACAGTACATCAATCAATGGAATTTTATAATTCCTGCATTGATAGTGAGGCTATATATGCAATGGCAAAAAGATGGCTGACTGCTTGACCTTATAGTATGCAGCAATCTGTGAGCAAGCACATATTACTGCATACTATTTATAAGATGTGGAAATCAGCAATTGCTATACAGAGATGGTGGCATTATGTCACAATCCATCTGGAAAAAAACACATGATCAGAGGAAAACATGTCATTGGTAGATGGTGCTAGTGCCTACATTAAATTTTAAAGTATGCATCCATATTTCCATTTAATAAAGTACTGTACATGTCAATAATTTTCATCGTCTTTGCATTAAAAGTATAGAAATTACAATTTCTCAATACCTAGTTACTTTTCACCCATTCTGTAGTATAAAGTATAAATTATAAGCTGAAAATATATCAATTAGGGTTTCTCAAACGGGATCCCGGTTGTTTTTTTAACCCGGGAAATATCCTGGGAAATTTTTCTTATCCCGGGAAATCCCGCAAATTTCTTAAAAATTCACTTTTTTTCTTATTTTGTGTTAAGGTTGAGGAATTTTGCAAATAGAAAGCATAATTAACTCATTCACTGTCAGAATACATTTGTATTTATTAATTTTAAACCTACCTATTAGTTTTTTTTAAATTTTTGCTCGTTATAGCATGTCACAAATGGTCAATAATCAATATATAGCTTATTTGTGGCAGGACTATAAAAATTCTTTACTTGTCGGAACCTGTAATATCTGGAATAATTGTGCTTACGCTGTCTTGAGTTTTAACCATGCCCAGTAGCTTCAATAAATGCCTGACGCCAGATTGTGCAAATTGGGCAAGGATACAAACGAGTACAAAGTCTGCAAGTATGAAGTTTTTCTTCATAAACCTGATTATTAAAGCCAAATGAATTGCCGAATTATCGAGCTCTAAGCTTGATGCCGCTATTAAAGCAGCCAAGGTAGACAAATCAAGAATACTAGAGAGCGAAAGAAGTACTACAATCTCGAAAACGAACTCGAAATCTTCCAGGCTACAGGTGAAAAAACACATAATATCTGTCTTCTCTTAAATGCATTAAACACTATTCCAATCACATCAATTGAATCGGAAAGGGCATTCTCGGTGGCAAGACTTTTCATTACTAAAATAAGAATTAGAGTGAGTTATCGGAGTATTGACCATCTTTGCTTTTTAAAATCTTATAAAAGTTTGCAATATTTTGTATTATATTTTATTTAAAAAACGAAAATTACCTTCTAAATTAGAAGTTCATTTTTTTAATTTTTAACTCAATTCAAAACATTTTTTTTTTTTGTTGTTGTATGCAGTTTCCAGCAAACTTTAATTAATTTTTTTCTATTTGTGAAAATTTCTACGTTATTTAAAGGTAATTTTTATTATAGGCCTATAGACCTTACACTGCATTATTAATATGATTTTGGAGGTTACAGAACTTTAAAATTACTTTAAAAAATGGAAAATAATTATATCATTTGATTTCAAGATATTTTGTATACCTTAGAAATAATTAATTCTATCCCGGGATTTCCTGGGATCCCGGGACAAGCAAAAGACCAGGAAATGAGAAACCCTAATATCAATGCTGATAAAAAAAAATTAGTGCATTTTTTAGATTTTACAATTCATTACATAAATTGCTTATATCTGTAACAGAAAAACTATATATACATTATGCATTAGAATATTAGCATAAAGATTGATTATATTTTTGAAGGAAATATATAACATTTTTAAGTATTTGGATTAAAATAAGAGAAAAACTGGTAAGAATAATTAGTATTGCTAATTGCTTGCTGTATTTCTTTAAAAATGTATGAAAACAGATACTTTGTCGTCTTTTTAAATTTACCTTATCCATTGATAAGCAAAGACTGATTAAATTGTGAGAAGTTAAAATCAACTGTGACAAAAGTCACTTACTTATACAACAATAAGAAAAACTGTTTCTAAAGATCCAAGTAAGATGAAAACATTAAATAAAATCAAAAATAAACAACAAAGCAGATTTACCAGGCAATATATCAAATTGTTTGCCAAGATATCTTTAGAGACTTAAGACAAAGAATGAATAATGCACATTGTCGGTTTGACATAATTACATCTTACAAAACACAGATATGTATGATGATAAATAGCTTCAATAATGCATCCCATAACTTAAATATAATTACATATACAAATAATTAGATAAAAATGTTATTTTACTGGCAATAAATAATGCAAAACTTCCTTTTGTAAAGATTTTAATACAAGTTGCATGATAAAAAAAAAAAAAAAAGAAATAACTAGTAAAATTCAATAGAATTTTTCAAATTTGTTGAATTTTAAAATTAATTTATATTTCAGATTATCTAAAATAAAACATGCTTATTCAATTATAATAAATTTTACAAACTTTCTTTATTCAGTAACACATTAAAGTACTGTATGGATCAATTAATTTAAAAGATAAGTGTAGCATTTTAGTTTGCACTGTATGAACTATAATTAATTTCTTTATCTTTTTATTAGAATATAATCATATACTAAGCTGGCTGCAAACATCACAATGACATCACATTCCCTCTAGAAAATTATCTTAAAGTTGAAAATAACATGTCCTCAGTTTTTATATTGTTTGTCTGGTGCTTTCAAATTCACATTAGACAATTAGGAATGCCACAACAATAAAATTACATTCAGGAAAACAAGTATTTTAAACAGTAATTTTCATATTATTCCTAATATACAGCACATTTAAACTGAAAGATGGAATATTTATATAAAGATAAAAAAATTATTATTATGAATACTTATTCAAAAGTTTAAAAATATATATCAATAATAATAATTGTATCAATTGTTTTTGTTACTTTTTCAAATTAATAAGATTTTCTTTGGAAAGGAAAATCTTTGTATACATAATAAAGCTTAATCAATATCAAATTACATTTCAGTACTTCATTGTCTCTAATTCAGATATGGATAACCTGAAGCCCTCCGTGACTTTTCCTGTGACCTGCATACTATCGAGATCCTTAAATATATTAATGTCTTAAGTAATTTACAATAAATTCATGTGTCCAGTAAACAAAAGTCCTAAGAATATAAGTGTTAAATTTGAAGATTAAATATGCATAGTGTTCACATTTTCTCAATAAATATTTTCCTTCATATAGCAAAACATTAAGGAAGGATTAAATTATATTACTTTATGCATAACATCAAATTCAATGCTCAGCCTTTATTATAAAAAAGTTGTCCATGCATAGTCCATTTCACACTAATAATCCATTACAACTAAATTAAAGTACTGTATGTCATTTTCATCAGTGATCGCCAACCTTTGATTTCATGGACCTCTAAACTCAATTTTGAATCCCATGGATCACTATCATGAATTTTTTTTAACAATACAAATATCTATAGAATAAAATGGAATTTTTATGATTATTACTTTATTTTACTTTGTTTAATTATAGCAAGTGAATTTCATATTAATAAATTAGTGTGAAATTTTTTGCTGCCTGTTTGAAATAAGTTTATGGATTCCTGGCTCTTTTCCATGAAGGACAATAATCATACTCAACATTATTATTTTTTGATAACTGTCATTTCATGTTTAGTTTTAGTTTCAATTAAAAAAACCCCAATGAACTGAGGAAAAGTAACCAAGCATTTTGCATTTCTTTTGTAATACTTTGCATAACCTTGAGTTGATCAATGTCCAAATTTCTCAACAGACTATCAAAATTTCATCATGAATCATCAGTGATCCACACATCACTGGTTGGTGACTACTGATTTATATATCTCAAGAAAGCTATTAAATAAGTTTTGATGTTGTGTTGTTCATGTATTTCTCCAGTTGCTGAATGTTTTTGACTTTCATTCAGAAACTTGTGCATAAAATGGAAATATAAATTCTTAAAATACATCGGGGGGCGCTGCTTGCTGTTGAGCGTGTTGGTGAACTTTTTTGTGTGCTTCTTTTAAGCCTAAATTATGGAAAATATCGAGTTTTGGATTAAGGTGTTTGAGTTGTTGTTATTTTTAGGCGGGATAGAATTAAATCCCGGCCCTGTTGATCGTACTCCGCCACAATCTCAGATTCAATCATCGGCATCCACAGCAAAACGACATCGATCTCCGAGTGAACCTTCATTGAAAACGGCGAGATTGGAAGATTTCTTCCCTTCAAGGTTAGAGTCAAGTAAGTCTATTCCTAGGGAGGTTATTTCATATTTGGAAGACCGATTTGATAAGCTTTTTTCGACGTTAAATGAGGTTGTTACGAAGATAGATTGGTTGGCTAATTTACATAATGATCATGACCGGCGTTTAACTCAGTTAGAAGTCAAACTAGGAGAGTTTTCTAAATTAAAAGACGATTTGCAACGGGAAAACAGTTTGATTTTACATTCTTTGGACAAGGTATCGAATGAAATGAGAAAGAAAAATATCTTAATTAAAGGTTTGACTGATGATGATTCTGATTTGAATAGGAAGGTGCAAAACCTATTTTATACATTGACAGGTGAATCAAGACCTATTCCAATGGTTAAGGTAGTGAAATTTAATCGATCAGATACGGTATTGGTGGAGTTGCAATCATTTGCAGACAAGAAATTGATTTTTGCTAATCTTGGAAAGAAAAAAGGTAACGAGGCATTAAAAAATATACAAATTTTTGATGATTTATGCTGGCGCTCAAGATTGAGACGGAGAAAGCTTTTGCCATTTCTACATGCTTATAGGTTGGAAGGCAGGCGAGTTCGATTGTTGGCTGATGTTTTACAGGTTGCCTCTGAGAGATTTACCTATGATTTGGCTAGNACACCGGTGGCTGTGTACTATGCCGGACCAGAGTCAAGGCATAGCAACCAAAACAAAACTAAAATTAAATGTGTGTGTCAGTGTCAGTGTCAGTATTAAGGAATTTCCTAACAATATGGCATGTATTCAATATAGTGGCCTTCTGTAGTGTGATGTATGTATTTCTACTCAATTGTAATGTTCCCAGGCTTTTGTGTAGCTGTTCCCAGGCTTTTGTGTAGCTTATTATTATTATTATTATTATTAAAATACATCAATATGTTAATTTTCATTTTAAAATGTTCTGAACAATACTTGAAAAACAGATTATAAAAATTAAAGCATGTATCAGATAAATTATATAAAAACAGGTCAAGAACCATGTTTTCTTATCCTCAATATTATACACATTTCAGATAAAATTATTATTTTATAAAAACTGAAAATTAATCAAACTGATTGAAATTAATATCTTTAAATATTATACATGAAATGAAAATGCATTTGCGTAAATCATATAATGCAACTGTAAAGACAACAGTCTTTAGTGACAAATTCCAATTCTGTTTAACACTAACATAGTCATCCATTTCTAGAATGTGGAGAATCACTGGGAAATAGTTCAATCTCACTTTTATTGTTGAGTGGTACACTGTCTCACTTGCTAGTATGCTGGTCTGGGGACCCATCTTGTATAACAATTGGTCATCCTCTTTTAGTGATACAAGGAACATTGACAGCACAATTTACATTTCAGGGAGTCTTCACCCTAACATGTTACTTTTCATAGGGCTGCAAACAGCCATTTTCAGCAAGATAATACTTGGTTATACATAGAGACATTCCTGGAAAGCCCCAGCTATCATTTTGTCACATTTCTTCAGCCTGTCTGGTCTCCAGATATGTCATTCATTGAGAAGTTGGTATTGTTGGACAATATTTCTATCTTATCCAACAATACAAACTTTAGCATTCAATGAATGTGAAGAATCTGTAGTAGTAGTTGCAACATTTGTAGGCAAATCCATCATAGGATCATATACAGTGCCTGTATGACTCATTCCTCACCATATTAGTACATGTACCCAGGTAAGAGGAGATTTTAAAAGACATTAAAGATTTATTTACACTGCACTGTTGTTCCACAAGAAACTGTTCTTTGTTACAATATTGTAATTATTAGTATGAAAATGATGGTAAGAAATTAAGTTTCATTTTATTCCAATGCTTCTTTCCTGGTGTATAGCTTTGTCAGTGAGTATATTAAATAAATAAATTATCCTAAAATTGATTAACAGCTTAATAAATCATATGATATATCAAAGGCACAATTTGTGTGGCAAAAATTATGATAAAAATAACTGAAACAAAAAATATTCAAATCTCTATTTTTTTAAACAATTGTTAATCAATTTTAGCAAAATATATACTAATATACATATAGCTGTTGCTAATATTTAATACAAATTTATTCAATGAATTATTGAATATAAGTTTTCTACCTAATTGTTTTCAAGCAGAAGCTAAGAGAAAATATAGTAAATAAAACAAATTTTAAGTTAATATAGCAAAAAATACATGGATTAGAACAAAAATATATTCAAGTCTAATTATCAGTCTTTTTTTTGAGATGCATATTTATAGACAGAAATATAATCAAGTATTTAAGTTTTAGCTAGACTGTTCAATAAGTAATCTTTTTAATGGTGAGGAAAGACTAGAAAATAAATTCAATTACTTATTTGAACAGAATCTTAAATGCAACTCTGTAAATATTTGTCAACTCACATATTTATAAACAAGTTTCACTAGAATCAACAAATTAATGAATAAAATTATTTATACACACATTAATTACTTAGAAACTTTCTTTGATTTGAATTATTATCCTAAGCTAAATAGATTTCTCTTGTTGAATGTTAATTAAAATATAAATTATGATGATAAATATTTAATTATCTTTTGAAATAATTTTTTTTTTTTTCTTAATCTTTGCCAGTCTTGTGACAAATAAAATTAGCTATTTAAAAATTTTAAACCAACTGAATAGATAAGAGAGAATATGAGAATAAGATTATCATGTCATAGAACAAGCTATACACTGCTGATTTATTTTCCAATAAATGATTACTGTTCATTTGTGATTAAAAAAAGAGTATAAAAATAAATTTGTTTTAAAGATTCTATTAATTAATTAATTAATTTAAAAAAAAACAATTTAATGCAATGAAACCTGTCTGGCTTTTGTATTTAGGCTAAAAGTTTATTTAATGAACTATTCATAATGCTTAATGCTCTCATTCTAATCTGAACCTGTAAACACCCAGTTAATACCTACTATTTGGTTCTGTCATTAAATGTTCCAACCAAAATCAAAGAAATCACAGATATACTGTGTGTGTGTGTGTGTGTGTGTGTGTGTGTGATCATTCTCACTCCTTTTCTTCATATATAACACCACTAAACTGAACTCTTCATTAATCTAAACAACTCTGTAAATTAATTAGTTCAGATTAGTGAAATTGCACTGTATTTAAAAGATCAATCATAACTGAGATGAATGATACAAAAAATATCGTAAGTAAAATCTCCACCAACTTGAAATTAGTCCAACAGAAAATTATCATCTTTCTAATGTTTTCGATCTACTCCAAAGGTCTTCATCAGGAAATTAGAACATAACGGAATGTTTGTTGAATCTTTGAACAAGAAAATTTAATTTTGTATTGAATACAATTTAAAATTGGCTGTCATGCAAATACTTCATAATGTATGGCTAGGCAGTTCAGAAGATATTGTCAAAGCATGCCTGCCATGCTTTTCAGATTGCATTAATAACAAAGAAGAAAGGACAATTTCCTGCTCTGTTTGCCTTGAAAATTTCAAGGACTTCAATCTTTCATTATAATATGTTCCCCACTTTCTCAACAATCCTCCATGTTAAAAACATCAAGATAAAAAAAAAATCAATATCAACATCAAAGAAGAAAGGGTAATATCATGACAGCTGATTTAAATTGTATTCAATATAAAATTAAATTTTCCTGTTCAAAGATTCAACAAACATTCCAATATGTTCTAATTTCCTGATGAAGACCTTTGGAGTAGGTCAAAAATGTTAGAAAGGTGATAATTTTTACGACTGCATGACTAATTTCGAGGTTGGTGGAGATTTAACTTTTCATTATGTTTATCCAGTTCGAATTTGTAGAATTATTTTGAAAAATATCAAATTATTGGTAAATTTATATGCTTATAATATAATGCTTATGTCAGTTAGCATTTAATTTGCTATCAGTTAGTAATTATTTTTCCAAGCTTGTAAATTTAACCAATAATTTGACATTCTTAATAATCTTAAATGCCTTACAAGCAAAATAATTTTCCTATTAGCTATTACTAATCACTTTTAAAAATTTTATGCTGTATAATAATTTTGTTACTGTTGCTTTTCAAAAAGTTATTCCAAATTAGTTTTGTATTTTTTAAGACATATCTTTAGCCAGCAGAAATTCATTGAAAAAATTAACATTTCTGATTAATTCTATGGCTACTGTCAGGTTTTGCCATTGCAAAACAAAATAGCGCTTCTGAGATTTCATAACAGAGCCTAATTAGAATAATAACATTATTATTCTAAACATTATGAAATCTCAAATAACGTAATAATAATATATTGTTAATAATTAATATTACATATGTATGGATTTTATGTCAGCAAAATAAATAAAATTACTTGAATATAAATTTATTTAATTTATACTGAAATTTCTAATGAATAAAAGGAAGTTTAATAATTTTACCTTGAACATGCAAAGCTGCAGTAGATACTGCTTCTTCCATCATCAGTGCAGGATGGGCTTTAGCTGCTCTTTGCTTTATAGTACCAACATTCTCATTGGCAAAAGGTAATGAATTAGATTCCGTACTTGAAGTGGAAATATTTGAGTCAGCAGAGTCTTTTCTACGTTGGCGGAAGTTGGCATGGAGTTCCCGCAATTGCACATCATCTTTGGCACCAATGCGATCATCATTTGCAGCCAATTCTGAAATGATAGAAGGAAGAGGTGATGGTGGAGGAGGAAAATCTTCGGAATCAATCGGTGATGAAGGTCTATCTCTGTCACCCGATGGAGGTGAAAAATCATTAGTTGTCATGCTAAAATGTGAAGCCAATCCTTTAACACAAGTGGCAAAAGCTTCATCTTTCATTTCTTCTAAGCTTCTTTCTAAACAAGAATCATCATTACTTTTAATTGAATTTGTTCGTTTGGGAGGGGGTGGTGGTGGAATTTTCTTTCCTCTTAAAGATCCGTATGGATCAACCGAATTATTAATAACAGACGATACTAGAGATGTATGTTGAGGAGAACCTGTCAACCAACTGTTATCAGAATTAATAGATTTAAAACTCTCTGTTTCTGTAAATATTTCTGGTGGAGATTCCACTTCCACGTCAACAGAGCGAGATTTTGCAATAATTTTTGCGACAGGTCTAGGTTTCACTAATCCTCTGGGCCGATGCAGAGATGCAGTACCATCAGTTTCATACAATTGGTAATTGCCAGTAGAATGCATGCCAAATTCGCTATCAGTATCGTAACCACACTGCCTCCAAGAATTAATTGTATCATACCAACTGTCTGTATTATTTGAATAGGGATGAGCCATAACTGTAGAAATGGAATCATCCATATCTAAACTTTCAAGTGAACGGCCACGACCGGATGACTGGACCTAAAACAGATCACAAACATATTAAAAACATTGTTATATCATAAGTAGATTTTTAATAATTTAAGTATTTATTTTGATTTTTTTTTAAATTATTTAAAATAAAAATAAACTTTATTTACTTGTTGATTTATCACATGTGTACACAAAGGAGATGGCAGTTCACCAGTCATATATTTGGCAAAACAATCTTCTTTTGGAGGGGATTGTTGAAATGTTTTCATTTCAGGAATACTACCAGTTTCTATGGAAGGAGAACTTTTGGCACGCAAGGTGGTTATGGCAACTTCTTGGCCTTGAAAGTGGAAATTTGGAAGAGGGCATTGATTCACTGAAAAAATACATTTTAATAATTTTATTAATAATGCATTGTATAAATTTATCTAATAAACACTTCATATTAATATAATTGCTTATTAAGCATATTTTATAATTTCTATTGATTTTTAAAAATAAATTATCAAAAATAATTCAGTACAAATAAGAAAGTATAGATTTTTCAAATTTCATGCAAGATTAAAATAATAATTAAACAATGCTAACATTATAATAAATAGTTTTAACCTTTAGTTATTGAGCTTTAATTATGAAAATGCTCTAACTCCAAAAGCAATATTGGAATTAAAAGCTCAATGTACCATTTTAATAAAATATATCTGAATATTCAAACAGACAAATTTTCAAATACACTTTTAAAATTTATATACATGTGAAGGAGTAAAATTTATTTCTATTTTAAATTTAGTATAATTATTGAGATAAATGCAGAACTGTTTTTTACACTGTATTTGATAATTCAACAAAAACTCCCATGAAATCTCATGTTATAAGCACATGCAATTCACATCACCATTGCTTTGCATATAATTTTCAAAAAATAAAACAAGAAAAATAGTCAACCAGTTTTATATTAATGATACTTAAAGCTTCCTTCATTCAATTACTTCAAACTTTTGCACTAATACTAATGATGTTTCTTTGGAAATTTATAGAGCAAATACAAAATGCATTGAAAAAAATAATCACATTAAACAAATTGTTGAAACAAACATTTTTCTCATTGCCATAAAAGAATATTTAAATTTTAAAATTAAAATTAAAATTTTTTAAATTATTACACATTGTATTGCATTTTCATTTATTTGAAACATTTAAAGAAAAATAAGAAATTTCTATATATTTTACATTACAAATAAATTCAAAGAATTTGCAATATTTGAGATGATTTAATGAGTCTTTCAGTCACTATCATTAAATGTCAATTATTTCAAAAATTTCTTTCATCTATATTTTGCATATGAACTGTTAATTAATATTAGAAATATAATCAATCCTATTTTCTCCACATAATATTCTGATTTATACAATTATTTAAATTATGCAAATGAAAATATATCATAATTTTAAATAAACACAAAGGTCTTTATTTAAAATTAAGAAGAAAATAAATATAAAATGTGTTAATTAATATATGTGTTAAATTTCCATTACTGAACACAAAATTTGACCAAAAAAAAATATAATAAAATTTGTAATAATAATCAACACAATAATAAAAATGTCAATAAATTCACAACTTCTCTGCTTACATAATACTGTTGTATTATACCTGTGTCTACTATACTTATTAATCTGATTATATGATATTATAAAAACAATGTTTCTAAAGAAATTTATAACCGTTCTCTTCTATTTCCTTTTAAAATTTTTATAAAATTTGCTAGGACATCATGTGACTGTCATATTGCAATAAAATTGAGGCAAGCTGAAAAGAAAGAAGCAATCCTTACACTGGTTAGGTACAGAAGAGGCAATCCTTGCACTTGACAGTTATGGACAGAGAAACTTTTCACTTACCAACATGGAAAGGTTATCCAAGAACAAAGTGGTTCAACATGGAGAGAACAAAACACAAGAACAAAGCAATCAATGTCAATTGCTTTGTTTCTGTGTTTTGTTAGTCTTTACACCTATTTTCCATTAAGTGCACACAATGCTGTTTTTATTTTTGATCCCCAAATTCCATTACATGCGCTCAGTCATGTCAGGGAGCATGGACAATGTCACATTGACTCCACTGTGTATTGAAAACAAAGTCATAGACCCTAATTTTTTATTAAATTTTTGGATTCATCATTGCAATTAATGGAAAATGGCTAAGTTTAATAAAAGTCGAACAATAAAATTTTGAGATCAAATAGAATTTTATAAGCTACATAGAAGAGGTTTTGCTAACACTGCCTCAATTAAAAATAATTTTTATTAAATACTTACTGCTACTTGATTTTACACTATCAAATGGTCTGCATATCATCATATAAAAATTATGATGAAAAAATTCTCTTTGAATTTCAAATAAATAATTATTTGATTACACTGTACTAACAGATGAATTTAAGTTTTTAAAAAATATAAAATAGGTTCAAACTTCAATTTTTTTTTCTTGAAAACAATCATTTCTCACGTGTATGGAATTTAATAGTTTATTTCAAAATTATATAGAATTCTATAAAAATACATAATATTTTACTATTCTCAGCTAAAATGTACTAAAGATATAAAATATAACATTAAAAATAGCAAAATAAATGCAACAGTAATTTATATACAATTATTACTAACCAATTTGACAACATAAACATTTTAAAGTGTATTTTTTGTTGTAAGCATTTCTTAAAACATCAAAAATAAATTTTATAAATAAAATGTCATATAAAGAAATTTAAAATAAAACTCCCTATAAAATATCAAATATATAATAATGAAAATAAAGTTCAAATGCTTTTCAATTTTATGTTTCTCTCTTTTTCACTCAAATTAATACATTTTATAATAGAAATGTCTTCTGTTGTTGTTTTTGTTGTTATTATTATTATTATGTTGAGTTTAGTAAGTTATACTCGGTTCACACCGGTGGCTGTGTACTATGCCGGACCTGAGTCAAGGCATAGCAACCAAAAACTAAAATTAAATAAGTGTGTCAGTGTCTGTATTCAGGAATTTCCTGACAATATGGCATGTATTCAATATACTGGCCTTCTGTAGTGTGATGTATGGGTTCATATTCAATTTTAATGTTCCCAGACTTTCGTGTAGTGTGTGTGGTATCACACCTGTACAGGAGAGAACAACAGGTACAATAAGCACCCTTTCCATCCTCCACAGATGCCTTATTTCCTGGGCAAGTTCTGTGTACTTGCTAATTTTTTCAGTGCATGTGTTTTGTACATTGTGAGTGTTTGGAATGGCTATGTCTATAATGTATGTGATTTTATTGTGTTT